>NC_136999.1:32871627-32914127 GCF_032717465.1 Coenobita brevimanus | reverse complement strand
TTAGCCTCTCTCTTCTCTTTTAGTAATCCCAGTCCCTCTTGACTTAGGCATCTCTTTATCCATACGTTTTTGAATTCCTCTTTTTCCATAAATTTGTTTGCATTTTTTAGTCTCTCCATAGTGTTTACACTCTGGAAGGTTGATTTGAGAGGCCTTGACTTATTTCTTTCATATTACCTAGCCTTTTGCGTTCCTCTATGTCTTTATTACGATATCCTCTGATATTTCCTTCAATATTCTCATCATATTTGCCATCTTTTTGTTTCTCGAAATCTTGTTTTTTATTTCTTCCTCATCTAAACTGATTGCTATATATTTATTGATATCTGCTGAATCTATGACCATTTTTGGATTGTTTTGGATTTTTTTTTTTCACTTTTTTTAATGCTTTTTTCTTCCACTCTTGTTTCTAAGGCCTTCTTTATTTACTTTCACCATTTCAGCACGCGTAGTTTCCGCATCATTTTTGTAGCTTTGCATTGCTTCATTCACCTGGGTTATCTTCTCAATATCACTACTCTCATCTATCAGACTGCTTGCTTGCTTGAATGCTTGTGTGTGTGTGTGTGTGTGTGTGTGTGTGTGTGTGTGTGAACAAAATAACCAAAGAAATTTTGATCTGATATGGGTCAAAATTGATGGATGAGTTGACAATCATCCAAGAGATTGATTTTTTTTTAGATTGATAGGTATATGGTCAGGATCACATGGCAAAGTCAACTTACAGTTTTCATGTGATTTGCACAAAACGTTGTGGAAGGATGAGGTTGACACACGGACAAAGAAACCTATTTTGAAAACTGTCAAGGTCACGGTCAAAGGGAAAGATCATTGGGCAAAGTCAGCTCAATCTTGCTCTGACTTGAACCAAAGGTATTGGAAGGGTTTTGGCTTAGGCAAGCATGAATTTATTTGATTCTGAGAGTAATTTGTCGAAGGTAAAGATCACAGGCCAAACTAATATTATCAGTCCATAGACCAGCTGTTGGCCGTGTGTGTTGCATTCTCTTAAGTGTTCTTTTTTGTTTGATCGGTGTGTCTGGCAGGTTGTTCAAAGACTGACATGTACCTAAGGGAGTCCGTGTAACTCTCCCAACAACTATACATGGACAATGGGTATACTGAGGTCAAATTGAATTTATTGTTTCCTTGATGTACTAAAAACAGACTACCATCAACTAAAGACGTGTCATCTCTCCTGCTTTTCTGCTTATGATCCTTGAAAATTAGTCTCCTGAATCTGAAGCGAATGACACAGATGACTCTGATATATGGCTAAATAAAGTAATCAGTGTCAGTTGCTGTAGAATCACCAGACTGAATTTCAAAGCCCATGGGGAAGGAAGTAGGAGTAGAGACTGGACTTTTGTTGTCGAGTGTACAGTGCCTAAAAAAAGTATCGGAACAACTTTGTGGTAAACAAACTTAAAACTAACAATGTGATCCTAAACACGACTGAGGCCTTGTGACACATGTTGGTAGCCCTGAAGATCCCAGTTGCCATGTGACATATCTATGCTATGTGTTATCATAGGCATTTCCTACAGTTGTGATGCATCATTGATACTGTATATTTAATTCTTGTGCATAATTATGGAGGTGAACGTATGATTTCAAAACTATTAACCTCCAAGTGAGGACACAATTTCTAGGCATTGTACATAATGAAAAAGAAATATACTGTAGTGGTTTGGACATGTGGAGAGAATGG
Source organism: Coenobita brevimanus (assembly GCF_032717465.1). Taxonomy (NCBI): domain Eukaryota; kingdom Metazoa; phylum Arthropoda; class Malacostraca; order Decapoda; family Coenobitidae; genus Coenobita; species Coenobita brevimanus. The sequence continues at coordinate 32,912,416 of NC_136999.1, read as the reverse complement.
AGTTTAAAAGACTGACTAAGAGGGTGTATGTAGGTGAAGTGGAGGGAGGGAGAGGGAGGAGGAGACCGAGGATGAGGTGGAGGGATTGAGTTGAGAGGTATATGAAGGAGGGGGGAGTGAGTTGGAGGGAGGGCAGTCAAATGGTGGGTGACAGAGCGACTTGGAGTTGTGTCTGCCGCCACTCTTTGCGGGATTAGAGCGTCGGGCTATTGATAAATAGAACAGACAAAATGAAAGAGACTGTTTTCACTATCACTTTAATCCAATATTCAGTTTTCTTTAATTCACAGGTACACTTACTAAAATAACGAGAGTTTTCAATATCAGTCAGCAGAACACGCAAAAATGTCAAGGCTTACACAGTACACTATACAGAAAATAATACTATGTGTTTTATTGCTTCAGTTCTTGATAAACAGCGAAATTACAAAATGCTTCACTAAAATCACGTGGCATTATTAATATATTGTGAGAATGACTCAGTCGGCTAGTATGCGCGTGGTTGTGGAAGTAGGAGTAGAAAATTAATAAATGATGCAGGGTAGATACATAACGCTCACTACGCCATCCCCAAAACACATGGGATATCATCCCGCTGAGTGGAAGTGGAGTGTTATTTATGGACCAGCCTGTATGTTCAGCTAACTGCACATTTCTTCAAAAAGTCTTCTCTGTTCCAGGAGGCTGATATCAGTGGTGGGCCACATGCCATCATAGCGGAGAAGAAAAGAGATTTGCACTGCAGTCCTGTTGTGTTTATGACGCATCATAAAATTTTCGCTGCCAGTGGTCGCCCTGAGGTGGACCCGTGGGGCTTCCTACTGCCTCTGTCACCGTTAGTGTGGATGGCTGTGGGGGCAGCACTGCTGGCTGTGATCACTGCTATGCTACTCCTTCCTTCTTGTCTTCCCCCACACACTAACCACCCACCCAGACAAGAGACCAACATATTCAACTGTATTCGCATCCTCCTCCAAGAAGGTAGCGTGAATGTCCCAACTGAAACTTGCCCCTTTTTTTTAATATGCCTCCTTAGATGTCACTGAATTAATCTCTTTTGTTTTAAACAGATGTGTCTACGCCGTCTGGGTGGTGGTGGTGGGAATCTGTGGTGCAGGGGGTGTGGATGCTGATGATATTGGTGTTAACACAAAGCTACGTTGGTAACCTCATGTCCCTCCTGGCTGTCAGACACATCAGTTATCCCTACCAGACCCTCAGAGATGCCATTACCGATCCTAATATCAAAATACTTCTCGCTGCTTACGTCCCAGAAATGACATTATTTAAAGTAAGGACCACACCATTTTATTAACAGTCAACAGTTAAACTATAGATACTGACACTGTAATACTCTTTTTACCTTATCTTAGTTCAGATAGTCCTCCTTTCTTCAGTTTATATCACACAGCTTAGTAGCAGAGAGAAGCAGGTCTAGTACATTCTGTTCCTTGCACTTCTTCGTGACCAGCATCATAATACAATTTTAATTTATTGTTACAACTTATCACTGGAAAACTGGAGATGAAGAGATGACAGTTTTAGGCCAAAGTAGAGAAAATTTATTCAGGCAATATTTACTTTAGGGCTTCTTCTCTTTGGCGGGTTTCCTCCTCATCATCACCTTGTTTTTATGCTGTGTGGGATGATGTGATGCCGCAGATTGTCGGAAATGCGTTTTTAGATATTATACAGACCTCATCAGTCTCTGCATAAGGTAAAGGGGACGAAGTGTTTTTGGTGAGGGATGGGTGACATTTGTTCAGGGGCGTCATTTGGTGGGGGGGGGGGGGCAGCGAGGGGCGCTCGCCTCCCCAAAACTTTCTGAGAGGGTCTACCAATCAACTATAGTTAATGAAAGAACATATAAGGTTAACACCGTGAAATTAAATATAATATGTGTTTAGCCTCAATACGTTTTGAGTGAAATATATCTTGTGTGTGTGAGTGTGTGTGTGTGTGTGTAATAATCACAATAATTTACTAGGTATATTAAAGGATGTCAATGTAAATATGTTCCTAGCCAGCTGTTCAGTTAACTTCAGTATCGTGCTGCCTTCTTTGTTGTATTCTGGCTATCATTAATAGTTATTATTCATCTTCGGAAGTACGTACGTGTACGTAGGAGTCTTAAGAGGTCACTTAGATCAGTTGTTCCCAAAGTGGGCGTCGCTCTACTGGATGCAGAACTTGAAGCTCTTCAGGCATATATGTATGTATGTACAGGGTGTTTCGTAATTGTTGCATCAAATTTAGAGGGTCGGTTGCATTGTGGAAACTAAACATATTTTATTATATACAATGTGTTCTAGAAACGCGTTATTTAGGAGATAGATGACTATTACGATATGTAGCAATACAGCATCCGAATGAACATAACTAACCACATTAAGGCGTTTTAACAGCGTGTGTACAGACACCATGTACTCCCAGACCTAGTCATGGTATGACACGTGCATAACGTACACATATTTATTTCCCCAGGAGTATTGTGTACGTGTTACAGTGAGCAACGTTTAGCTGCTACGTGTCGGAAATGTAGCAGACACCAGCGGTAGTTGGTAACACAGCATGAACGTAGCCCGTGCCAGAATGTCCGACAGTGCAGCTCGGTACAGGTATATGGTTTGTTTGGGGTTCGAGACTTCGTTATTCAATTCCAAACTGTAGTCGCATTGTTGGCGGTATGCATTCACAGGGCCAGCCACCCTCTGGCTCACTGGCAGTTATGTGCATTCACAATACAGTGCCAACAGCATGAATGGAGAAAGACACCCACAGTAAGGGACGGCTGAATGTAATGTATGCCAGAACGTTTCGGCAGCAGCCTGCTCCCCTTATTTTCTTTTGTCATTGATGAGGGCAGCAGGATGCCGCCGAAACTGTCTGGCATAAAATTAATTCCAGACATCACCTACTGTGGATTTGTTTCCCCATTGAAACTCGTCACGTCACTGTGATAACTAGGCCTATCCACGTTAGTATTAGTGGAGTAATAATTTTTTAATATCACTACTGCTAAACTTTGCTAGTTACACGATGCCAACTGCACATCATGTTGTATACTGGAGTAGTTGATTCAGCCAGCTTGTGTAATACGCAGACACCATAGGCTTTAGAAGGAGATTACAAATACGTAGGTGGTAACGTGGTTTTCCATTATCTCATGATAAGCACAGGCGATGGGCATTGTTATGGGGCGGTATTACGTCCACAGTATGGTGTGTGTTTGATACAGTATTAATGGTGTTCCCATACTTTTCCTACACGGGTATAAAAGATGGAACTATACACCTTCGCAGCACAGGTAGATATGCTTATGTGTTATCGTGAAGCACGTGGACGCAGCAGAGAAGCACAGTGGCTGTATGCAGCAAAATATCCATTGCGACGTCAACCACAATATCAGACATTCGTTCACATACACAGACGACTGAGAGAGACTGGCAGATTGCGCCCAAGGAGACCAGACGCAGGTACCTTGGAGGGTCCGTACACCATACAGTGAGGAGGCTGTGTTGGACGCTGTTGCTGACAATCCTAGGACTAGTGTTCGTCAGTTGCGCATGACGTAGGGGTTAGTCCGACATCAGTGTGGCGAACGCTACCTGAACAGTTACTGTATATGTACCATATTCAGAGGGTACAGGCATTAATTCCTGCTGACTATCCAAGACGATTGGAATTCTGCAAATGGATCGCAAACAAACATCACACAATGACGACTTCTGTAATGTTGTATTAGTCACAGATGAAGCATCATTCACCAGGACAGGCATGTTCAGTACCCATAATATGCACTATTGGGATGAGGAGAACCCACATATCATGTGGAATAGAGGTCATCAGCAGAGGCTCTCAATCAATGTATGGTGTGGTGTACTTGGAGATTGTCTTTTGGGTCCTCATGTACTTCCCGGCAGTCTGACAGGGGAAACATGTGTGGACTTCTTACAAAACACTTTACCATGCCTACTGGAAGATGTATCCATAGCCACACGGACAGTAGTGTGGTTTGTGCACGATCGAGCCCCCGCTCATAATAACCATATTGAACCCGAGTATTTAGTTCGTACATTTCATGGTAGACTTATTGCAAATGGCGGGCCTATAGCATGGCCACCACTGTCCCAAGATTTAAACCCAATAGATTTTTACCTGTGGGGTCACCTGAAATCCCTTGTGTATGCAACACCGATCGACAGGGAGGAGGATTTACTCACACGTATCCAGGATGCCTGCGATCACGTTCACAATACTCCAGGTGTATTTGCACGAGTTCAGCAATCCACGATCCGCCGATGTAATGTATGTATTGAGGTACTGGTAGCCACATTGAACATTTGTTGTAAGAGGTATGATGGCATTGTATCCTAACTTAAATGTTATTCCCATTATGTTTGTGTATTATGTATGTTGTGTCCTTTACCTTGTCTGTATGTACTAGATAAGCATTACTTAATTTAGGTACATACATGTACTGCTTACATGGAGGTTGTATTCTCACATGTTATTACATGTTCAACTGCTGGTAACAGTTTCCTGTACCTGTTCAATACATGGTGTGGAAAATAAACTTGTACGTATTTCTCCGTACATGAAATAATCCGATGGTCCATGCACGTGTGTTTAATGTCACGAAGGTGCATGGTATCAGTGAGGTACTGACCAAATTCATCGGTAACCCCTGCATGTCTGTGCTCTGACATATCGTTTATTATGTAACCTCCCAAGTCCACGTCCCATTTCATTCTCTTCTGAAACACGATGTCTAGATGTAGCCATATAGGTACGTAATGAAACACATAACAGCCAAGTACCAGGATGCAGCCACCGGTACGCACGGGAGACGGGAGGGGGAGTCGAAGTTTCAGAAACGTGGCCAGGAATCGTCCCTCTTCCTCCCGCAGTATTACTATATATATCTATATATATATATATATATATATATATATATATATATATATATATATATATATATATATATATATTCAACCAGTATAGCAACTAACAATACTGACTTAGCCACTGCATCATCCCCTAGTCAAGACTCATATTTTATTTCTGTTGATGAAGCAGAATTCACATTAGCATATACTGTTGCACTGAACCAAGATCAAAAATATACAAAAGACAGCGACTCAAGCAGTTGATATATCTAAGTTCCCCTATGATAAACCCAGTCAACCAAAATTGCCAAACAACCCAAGCAATCAGAACAATAGGAAATTTAGAAGTCCCTGTTTTGATATATTTTCTTGGTTATAATGCTCCGGCTCACAAGATGCGTGTTACTGCTCTCTATGTAGGCACTGCTGGAGCACGTGTTCGTAAGGAGGAAGGATTAGGTAGGACACCGTTTATTGATATTGGAACAAGGAAATGGAAAGATACCAGTACCCTTCTCAAATAACATCAGGCAACTGAAAGACACATTATATAATAGTATGATCGCTTGGTCTAACGTCAAGGATATTTAGTCAGGGTCCACTCACTCTGTAGCATCTTCTCTATCTTCAGCTAGGCTACAAGAAATTGAGGACAACACGGAACATGCAAAGTTACTTTTAAAAGTCACTGCATTATTGGGAAGGCAAGGCCTGTGTTTTCGTGGACTTAAAGAAGGTGGTGATACATTAACTTCAGGAAATTTTGTAGAAATTCTTCACCTAATTGCTGAATCAAATCCCTTTCTAAAAAGTTAGATAAGCCAGAATGAGTTGATATCAGTTGTTGGAAGACATATCAAGGATTGTCCTGAAGCACAAGAAGCCAAGTACTTTTTAGTTATGGTTGATGAAAAGAAAGACTTGTCAAAAAAGAAACAGATGGCTATTCTTGTGCGGTACTTTAGTGAGGATATTGTGAAGGAACGTGTCATTAAAACCTATGACATGGAAAAGGTTGATGTTGCAAGTTTAGCTGATTTTATATATAAGGAGATAGAACAATCTGGTTTAATTTGGTATAAGTGTGTGACTCACTGTTATGATGGTGCTAGCGTAATGACTGAATGCTCTAGCGGGATTGAAGCAAGACTGCGGAATAAAATTCCCCAAGCAGAATACATACATTGCCATACTCACAGGCTTAATTTTGTACTGCTCGACAGCATAAATAATACCTGTGGCGTATCTTCAGTTTTTCAATGACTGACACACTTTACACATTTATTAAACAGTAACACTGGGAACTAACTTTTCACAGAGGCACAGAAAGCAGATCTTCAGGATTTGACACTAGAAAAACCTATTATAACTAGATGGTCTTACTATTATTGGTCAGTATCAATGGTTAAGCTTCGCTATGGAAGTTTGCTATCAGTGCTTCATACAGTTTCAGAGGGTTCTGATTCAGAGGCTGCGGCAGAAACAATTGAAGTGTACAAAAAGTTGGTCTTTCAGGTTCGTAATGGACCTACATATTGCTGAACAAATCCTTAGAGTAATCAATAATTTGTCAGATCAGCTTCAAGCAAAGGAAGCCTTACTAACTGAAGCTTGCTCTCTCATACAGTCAACTATTAAGGAATTGGGGGTCTTGAGATCGGACGAGGCTTTCTCTGATACTGTATTTTTGACAAAGCTAAAGATTTTGCTTCAACATATGAGGCAGATACCAACTTGGATAACTCAGATCAGTTGAGCAGACCTAAGCCTAAGAAAATTCAGAAGGTATCATCAGGACTAAAGAGCTTCTTAAATGATTCAGCTCTAGGGAAAAATGAAGTGAAACTTGTATTGCTCCAAAGACTGAAATCAAGAGAACCTATTTTGATACATGGATTTCTCTCAGAGCTTGATATTCGCTTCACACAAAACTTGCCCCTAATAGAAGCAAAGAATGCACTTGATTGCAGTTCCAGGGACTTTCTAAAATAAAGCAATCTATTATAGTACAGTCTTACAAATGTATATATACGGAGATTAAATTCTTCTAGTTTCCCAAATATCTGTTGCAAAATGAAATTTTCTACAGAAAGTATGAGTGACAAGCCAAAGAATCTGTTTGAATTATATGAACTCAAACCATTAGATTGTGTGTATTCAGAAACAGTGAAAATTATCAAAATTCTTCTCATCCTTCTAGTAACTACTGAAGGCAATGAACGACTTTTATCACTTCTTAGATTAGTCTAGACATATCTAAGAACCTCAGTGAGAAATGATCGCTTAAGTGACTTGCTACTTATGGTCTCAGAAAAAGAAATTGTAAAAATCTTAACATTAACTCGCTGGTTAATAACTGCAAGGCAGAGATAATGGAGATATCCACTGTTGCAGTAGTTTATTCATTTTTCAATACAACATATATATGTAGTTTAATTTTCAATTTCGTCTAATGAATTCTTAAATTAATATACTCTTCCTACGTGAGTCTCTTCCAAATTTAAAAACCATCATTTTATTTCTCCCACCTCTTAGAGCTTACTTTATCACATTACTTTATATGGTTCATGGTATTTCGGGTGCTAGTAAGCTAAAAGCTTTCCATTTTTAATTCAGTTACAAGTTTACATCTTTTCATTATCAATTTTATATTAATTATCTCTTCCTTAGGCTGTAAGAATGAAGTCAGTTTAAGCTTTCACCAATACAAATATTTTAATTCCTGTTTGGTCTATCCAAGGTCTATCTATCTATCTATCTATTGCCAGAAGCCTAAATCCCGTTTGGGGTGGCCACAAACAAATCCCCTCCAAGTCGCCCTGTCCCCCGCCATTTCACTACCCTGCTTCCAACTCACACACCCCTCTCTCATATACCTCTCCACCCCATTCCTACATCTCATCCTCGGCCTCCCCCTCCCTCTTCCCCCCTCCACCTCACTCACATACACTCTCTTCGTCAGTCTTTCACCCTCCATCCTCTCCACATGGCCAAACCACCTCAGTGTGTTCCTCATAACGCTTCCTATCTCATCCACATCCACACCACAACGCTTCTTTATATCCCCATTCGTCAGCCTGTCTCTCCATGTGACTCCACAGGCTCCTCTTAAATAACTAATTTCCACTGCTCTCACTTTTGACTTGTGTCCTTCCAACAACGTCCAAGCTTCACTTCCATACGTTAGAGTTGGTATCACAATACTGTCATGTAGTAACTTTTTCACTTCCATGCTCACTTCCTTGTTTCTTATCACTGCTTTCAAAGAACCAGCAACTTTTCTTCCCTGCTGTACCCTTTCAAGCACTTCACCTTCCAAACCTCCATCCTTACTCATCACACTACCCAAGTACTTAAACGTACTCACATTTTCCAATTCCTAACCATCCAACCTCGCTGTAAATTCACTGACTTCACCTCTCTCAAAGACCATCACTTTACTCTTCCCTATATTCACCTTTAGATTCCGTTTCTTACACACTCTCCCAAACTCATCCACCAAGCCTTGCAGCTCCCCTTCGTCTTCACTCAACAACACAGTATCATCTGCAAACAACAGTACAGGGAGTTTCCAAACACTACCCTCTCTCACCAGGGCCACTCCAACATCCACTACCCTATCTTGTACCTCTTTTATTACCCCATCCATGTACAGATTGAACAACCATGAAGACATGGCACATCCCTGTTTCAACCCAACTTTCAAAGAGAAAAATTCACTTAGTTCACCATCCACACGCGCTGCAGCCTTTGCACCATCGTACATACTCTTCACAGCATTCAACAACTTCCCATCTACTCCATATATTCTTAACACTTTCCACAATCCTTGTCTATCCACCCTGTCATATGCTTTCTCCAAATCCATGAAAGCCGCATACAACTTCTTTCCCTTCTCTAGAAACTTTTCCACTAAAGATCTAAGAATGAATATCTGATCTACACAACCTCTTCCCTTCCTAAAGCCTCCCTGTTCTTCTCCAACTAATTTCTCTGTTCTTTCTCTAACTCTGTCAATAAGCATCCTACCATACACTTTTCCCATTATACTAAGAAGACAAATGCCCCTGTGATTACCACACACTTCTTTTTCCCCTTTTCGTTTGTACAAGGGAATAATTATACCTGACTTCCAATCCTCCAGGACTCTACCTTCCTCCCAGGCGAATCTGCACATCTTCCACATCCATTCTACTACTATCTCTACCGCATGCTTCAGCATTTCACCACACACTCCATCAATTCCTGGGGCTTTCCCCGATTTAACTTTCTTCATTGCTTCCACAACTTCTATCCTACTGATTTCTTCCTGTCTTCTCACCAAGGTCATTAGCATATAATGCAGTGATATGCACTTTACCATGTGCTTTAAATTACATATTCACCTTCACACAGAAATACTGCCAATGCTGGAATATCCAATGTGTGTCTTTCAGGAAGTAATTGGTTTGACAAATAATTATATACAATATAAATATTTGTTTACTGTTTTAATTCACCAAATACAACTTTGCATGTGGCTTCATAATGCTCGCTCGCCACCCCACCCATGTGGGGAGGTGGGAGTAGGGGGGCCTCCCAAATAGCCTATGCCCCCCCCTCCCCAAGGAAAATTGAAATGACGTCCTTGCATTTGTTGTGCTGCCAGGACTCGATATTATGATAATACAATGCATAACAGACTGGAACATAAATCTGTAATCTGAAGGGTGAATGAAAGTCAAGCCAGGGTTGGAAAGGAAATGTCAGTTGCAGATTTCTCTGAGGAATGCCAGACTACAATGTGTCACCGGAAACGCTACATACACACAGACACACAGACTTCTAGAAGATTCAAGAGAATAAAATTGTAAACAGTCCCATACTAATCTTTACCTCTCTTGTCACTGCATGACAAAGGGAACTAAGATTATCTACTTACATACCTACTCACGTATAACTATTGCTCGTCCACGAGTACAGTATATGCATACGTATTCTACAAAACTTACTACAAGTTCTAAAAAGAGTCTACAAAAGATGTGGCAGCAAACGTACGAACCTTGTCTATGAATCTACAGTGAAATTCTACAAAAGCAGGCAAGACAATAACCGAGATCAGCTTCAGTACTACAGTGACGTTCTACAAAAGCAAACAAGATGTTATCAAGGTCAGCTTTAGTTGCACAATTGATTCTACATTATCAAGATAGAAAACAAACAATACTACAAGTCGAGCCACACGACGCCTTGCCAGTAGTTTAACAAAATATTGTTACAAACAATCTTCCAATTTCTATGACAAACCAACGAACTCCAACCATCAACGATTGCTACGGAACAAGCAAACAGAGTAAGAAGACTCATAACTCACAACCCACAACTCACAAACGAGCACCTGACCCCACCATTCTCTCAAACCACCCTCCGTCTCCGTCAACACCACGCTGATGTAGAGGTGAAGATGTCAGACAACGCCAGCAAAAAAACACCTCTGACCCAGGCACCTCGCTCACCAGTTGTTACTCATCTTTACTCACTCATTCATATTCATTTAATCTCAACAGTTAACGAAGTGAGAAGTCTACGTTGTATGGTGAGGTTCGAGTATGACTGAGGTTTCTCCGCAGTTCAACCCTGATCTATCAACAAGCCCTGGAGTTTCCGAGAGTGGCATCATCTATCAACACAGCCCTGAGTCTCCAAGAGTGACATCATCTACCTTTTCAGTGGGTGATTATACTTCTTACTTATTTTTTTCCCAGAGCTTAAAATTAGGTACAAACACCTTCTTTACTTATTTACATACAGTATATACATATACATATGTAATACCTTTCATTAATTGATATTCAGTTATTCACCTATACAGTTAACACATCCGTAAACTAAGTGTTTCATAACACCATTCTTTAACAAAATGAGTTTATTTTAGCTGAGTGATGTGACGGGAATATTTTCAACACCACCAGTTTTAATGCAGATGAAACACAGTTAGCATCAAAGGCCCATTCACAATTAGGAGAACAACAGGAAAACATACCAATCACACAAAATTCTCCACAAAGTTAAGATAAAGAAACAAATACTTCATTTTTTGATGATGATGATGATGATGATCATTGGGAACCTGCCTCTGATGTTGAAAGTGAAGGCTTTAGCTCTGCCATACAAATTTATGAAAACCTACTCAGGATAGTTCATAGGCCAGGAAAAAAACATATTACACTAATCCTTCACATAACGACAGAGAACTCCAGTTGAACTAAACAAAACAACCAACCAAAATGGCTAACGAAGGCAATAACACAACTCAAACATCCTCACCTCATGTTTATGTTTATCTGCCTATCTATCTATAGCTCGACGTCCTAATCCCGCAAAGGGTGGCCACAGACAAAACGCCTCCAAGTCGCTCTGCCACCCACCATTTGACTACCCTCCCCCCAACTCACCCCCCCCTCCCTCATATACATCTCAACTCCATCCCTTAACCTCATCCTCGGTCTACCACTCCCTCTCCTTCCCTACACCTCACCTACATACACCCTTTTATTCAGTCTTTCATTCTCCATTCTTTCCACATGTCCAAACCACCTCAGTGTATTTCTCCAAATATTCTCAACCACATCCACATCCACCCCTCAACTTTCCTTCACTTCTTTCGTCAACCTGTCCCTTCGCGTCACTCCACAGGCTCCTCTCAAGTAACTCATTTCCACTGCTCTCACCCTTGACTTGTTCCCCTTTTACAAGGTCCACCGTCAGGGTAGGGATCACAATACTAACATGCAGTGACTTCTTAACTTCCATACTCACCTCCCTATTTCTCATCACTGCTTTCAGTGACCCAACAACCTTCCTTCCCTGCTGTACCCTTTCACGCACTTTATCTCCCAAAGTTCCATCCTTACTCATCACACTACCCAAGTACTTGAATGCACTCACATTCTCCATATCCTCACCATCCAACGTCACTGTACACTCTGTGACTTCATTCCTCTCAAACACCATAACTTTACTTTTGTTTACATGAACTTTCTCCTTCCTCCTCCTACACACTGTCCCAAATTCATTCACCAAACCTTGCAACTCCCATTCATCTTCACTCAACAATACTGTATCATCAGCAAACAGCAGCACCACAATCTTCCAAATCTCACCCTCATTCATTACAGCCACCTCCATATCCACTGCCCTACCTTGCACCTCCTTTACAACCCCATACATGATTATATTAAACAGCCATGGAGACATCACACAACCCTGTTTCAGTCCCACATTGAGATCAAAGAACTCACTCAGCTCACCATCCACTCGCACCGTAGCCCTAGCTCCGTCTTACATACTCTTCACAGCACTCAACAATTTCCCATCCACTCCATAATACCTTCCACATACCTTGCCTATCTATTCTGTCATAAGCTTTCTCCAAGTCCATGAAGGCAACATACACTTTCCTTCCCTTCTCTAGATACTTCTCCACTAAACATCTTAGAACAAATATCTGATCTACACACCCTTTTCCCTTCCTAAATCTCCCTTGTTCTCCAACCAGCTCCTCTGCCATATGCCTAACCCTATCAATGAGTATTCTACCATATATTTTACCAGTCACACTAAGAAGGCAAATACCGCTATGGTTACCACATACCTCTCTCTCCCCTTTTCGTTTGTATATAGGAGCAATTATATCTGATTTCCAGTCCTCAGGAACCCTTCCCTCTTCCCAAGCCAATCTACACAACTTCCATATCCACTTCACAACAATCTCACCCCCATACCTAAATATTTTACCACACACTCCATCAATTCCTGGGGCCTTTCCCTACTTAATCTTCTTCATCGCTTCCACTACTTCCGCCCTACTGATCTCTTCCTCCCTCCTCTCATCTCTTCTTCTCCCAGCCATTCCCCAACCACTTATACTCGCACTGCTCTCACTCTCTACTTTCAACAAATCCTCAAAGTGCTCCTTCCATCTCCTCAATTTCTCTCCTCCACAAACAATCTATTATTCCTATCTTTCACTCCCCTACTATTTCCCTTTTCATACTGCCTTACTTTCTTCACCTCCTTCCAAAACAATTTCTTACTCTCCCTCCATTTCACACTCAGCTTCCTCCCAAACTCTGCATCCACTTTCTTCTTACTCTCCTTCACCAGTCTCTTAACCTCCCTTCTCCTGCTCACATATACCTCTCTCTTCTGTCTCTCATCTTCTCCCCTACCTCTACTCGCTAACCATTCACTATATGCCTTCTTCTTTTTTTCCACAGCTCATTTCACCTTATCATTCCACCATGCTGTCCCTTGCACATCCTTACATCTCCTCCTCACTCCACAAACCGCCTCACATGCTGCACCTATCTCTTCCATGAATATCTTACATACGTCTTCCACCCCTTCCATCTGCTCTAGCTCATACCTTCCCAATCTTTCTTCCACTGCGCTCTTATACTCTGTCATTTTTTCACTATCTTGCAATTTCTCCACTCTTCTCACAGGAGCCGTTTCCTCCTGTCTTCCCCTTCGTCTCCTCAACCATTTTCTTTGCAGCTTTACCTTGGCCATCACTAAGTGATGGTCCGAGACTCCATTCCCCCACCCTCTCCACACTCTTGCATCCAACACTTGTCTTCTCATTCGCTCATCCACACATACATAGTCTATCATTGCCTTTCGTTCAACAAGTTCATCATCCATCCTCCTCATTACTCTCCATGTATACCGGTGGATCATCTTATGACGAAAGTAGGTATTGGCTATTGCCAACCCCTTACAAGCACAGATGTCCACCAAAGCACTATCATTCCCATCTACTTCAGCTGGCACACCCCACTGACCAACCACTCCATCCACTAGTACATTCCCAACTTTGCCATTCATGTCTCCAATCAAAAGCACTCTCTCGCTCCTCTCAAACTTGTCCATACATGCTTCTACTCTCGCCCAAAACTCATTTTTCACCCTTGCCACTCGGTCCTCTGTCGGAGCATACACACATACAATCGCCCACGCTTGCTTGTATACCTACTTTCATCCTCACCCATACAGTCCTTTCACCCACTGTTCCATACTCTCTTATATTCTCCTTCCACTTCTTGCTTATCATCAGACATACTCCCTCTCTTGCCCTCTCATTCTCATTGACTCCCGCACATATACCTAAACCATATTCTCATTCTCTCACCCTTTCACCTGCCATTTAGTTTCAGTCAATCCACATATATCCACTTTTGCATTTATGTTTATCATGAGCATAAAAACACCCCAAAATTCTCAGGCACAGAAAAAGATCGCATCGATGTAATGTCTCCCATAAACCAGTGTGAACAACTCTTTATTAAGGGACATGTATCTGTTCAAAATGAGAAAACAGCAATATTTTCCTCATGGATTACCCAAGAAAGATGTCCAGCAGGTAACTTACTTAGATCCGATAAACTCCTATGAGCTAAGACATATGAGGAGTTAGGCAGAATTTCTGAAGAAGTTCTCTGGAGGTATAAACTTTTTGTCAGGTATAATTCCAGAATTATATAAGATTGTGGATCTCGTGAGAGAACATACAACAAATCATGTAATAAGTGAAATAACAGCAGATGTATTAACAAATAAGAGAACACTTTTAGCTACTTTAGAGAACTCAAATTGGGTAACATACGATGGAAAGGTCACTAATGAATGTCGTAGACATCATTGGTTATGTAGCTGCCCTGTGTAAATTACCTGATTGGGTCCATAAGATTGATAAAACAATTCCATACACCCCAGTTATGTATTTGTTAGATTTTATGAACGAGGTAGAGATGGACTGTAGTAGTACAAGAGTGCCCAGGAGTACGCATCCGTACTCCTGGGCAGGAGTTTGAAGTGGAGTTTGCCTGAAGGCATGCCAAATAGTACGCAGATGGGACCCCCCCCCCCTCATCTGCGTACTACTGGGCATGCCTTCAGGCAAACCCCACTTCAAGCCCCTGCCCAGGTCTACGCATGCCTAATCCTGGACACTTTGTAATAAGTATCCACGCCCCCCTTATGTTAGGGTTGAACATGTTTTAATCAAGAGAGCTCATCTCACACGTCCACCTTCTGTGGTGGGTGGTGGGTAAATGACTGAGGGAAAGCTCGAGAGAGCGGCCTTGACTAACTTTCATAGGCGAGTAACTCTCTCTCTCTTGATTCTGCTTTCTATCTAATTTCTCCTTATTCTCCACACCATTACCACTATTATCACCTGATTTAAGAAACGTCTTTTCATATAAAGGACATATGAAAAACAAAGTGAAATATTTGTCGTTCCCCTCCTCTTCCTCCTCCTCTTCCCCCTCCCCGTTCCCCCTCCCTCTTCCTTCTCCCACTGCCAGCAAGCAGTCCCCCCAACCCTTCTCCCCCTCCCACTCTAATTTTAGGCCACAACCTCCTGTCCATAGCTACGCAGGCCACACCTCCCCCGCCCCCCCGTCCAAATCTACGCAGGCTGAAGATGTTTAATCATGAGAGCAAACACGTCCACCTCGTACAGTAGCAACTGGCTAAATGACGAAGGGAAGGAACGACCAAGGTGAGTGTTTGACCAACTTTCATTCCCGGGTAGTTTTCATCTACAGAAATAAACAAACATATTCGTTTCCAAGATGCTTTACCTGACCTTGACCGTGGTAGGATACTTTCACCAAGGCGAATGTACTAAAAAAGAATTTAAGGGGTAGTCTCCTCTCTCTCTCTCTCTCTCTCTCTCTCTCTCTCTCTCTCCATTCTGTTTTCTAATTTCTTCTTATTCTCTACAGCTACATTCTCTCTACAGCTACAGGACCGGTAACTAAAATTAACACCATCACCACTATTACCTGATTTAAGAAACGTCTTTTCATAATAATATAGGACAAATTAAAATAAGATTTTGTGCTGAAGTGTGGTTCGTCACCGTCATTATAGAACTTGGGCAGAGCAAGAACAAACGTAAAACACACACACACACACACACACACACACACACACACACACACACACACACACACACACACACACACACTACGAAGCTAGACCAATCCAAAGTACAAGAGTCATAAAAGGCTAATACTGCATATATCCATCGATCATAAAAGAAAACATACAACCTAAATAACTGAGTTTAATATAGTCCTCCCTTCATCTATACAGGTATGAGTTTCTGGATAAATTTCTGAAGAAGCAACATATGGAAAAACAAGACAAAGGCTTCACCAGATTACGTTTAATAAAAAATTAATATATTCGGTCATTTAATACAAGAAAAAGTTAGTGAAAATGGCTCATGTGAAATTCACTCATTTAACATAAGGAAAAGTTAGTGAAAATGGCACATGAAAAGCAGCTCACACAAAATGCTGGAAGCTAAGCAGAATAACACACCGAAGATGTTTCACTTTAGCCCCAATTAAAATAGGATAAAACGTGTAAAGCTAATACTAAAGGATTCTCTACTCTGTCCTTCACCTTTTCTAACCTTCCTAGGCAATTTGCATCTTTGCTAAACACACACACACACACACACACACACACACACACAAACACACACACACACACACACACACAAAACGTCATTATTACGTCGCGTCCTTCACCATTCTTCTGAGACTGTTTTACTACAAGTATTCTTTCAGGAATACTAACCATCATCACCATCATCATCATCAACCACTCCCACAATTTCATCTCTTCAGTTTACAATCCTCGTGAGATTAAATGACCGTCACAAATAATCTCTTACCCACAGCACTCCAGTGATTTGTTACTGCTTCCGTCAAACGATTTTTGCAAACTGTGAACAGATTTTTCGACCTGGAAGTGTTGACTATAGCTTTCAGTAACCTTTCCGCTGCTGAACGTCTGTTAAGAGTTAAATAAAACCGGTTGGTGGTTAGTGCTGTAAATCGACAGCTAAAAATCAATTAATATCGCGCTCGGTATTGGTAGGGAAAAATTTTCCGATAATCGGATTCAAGAAGCAGTGGCAGACTTGTATGAACTTGCGAGTGTCACACACACACACACACACACACACACACACTGACGGTGTTCCATCAGTGATATGATTTAACCTTAATGTCTACATTCGATGGTACAAGAGCTGTGGGAAGAAAGGGGTTTCTTTTCACTTATTTCCTATTAATATTAAGTAAAATGATTGCGATTAAATAATAAACGAATTAATTATCGTTGCCTTTCTTACAGTTTATGGACATTACTGCCAAATTGGTCGTTACTTGCAAATCTAATTCTCTTTAACTTAAAAAAAAAAATCTATATTAATATATAAAATTACATAGAATAACAATTCCTTTAGTTTTTATATTTGGATTTTTACTACAAAAAAGCTACGAAATGAGAACTGGGCAAAGTAATAGGAAGCATAAAATACTTACCATAACTTTTGTTCCCCTAAAAGTACGGAACACTAATTCATAAGACAAACAGTAAACATATAACAGCTTCTAAATCTAAGCCAGATCATGGTGATTCAACGAGATATGAAACGCATAACATACAAGCTTCTGGTCATTACTGTATAAAATACATCTTTACGATCACTTCAAAGTTCCGTACAGCATATAAAATCTTGGTCGACCGGCCATTAGCCATAGAAATAAACAACATTTGTATTTAAACGTGCTATGCCTTACATAGGTATCGGTGCACAATATGCGTGAAACATTTTGGACCACAGAACGAAGGTCATTGAAATATTAGTGTCCGACCTACCACACGCTGGTAGGCCTGTCGCCGGGAAGTGTCATATGTCACCAACTAACAATATTCTCATGCAAACATTTAGCAAATAGTATGTTTATATAAACACTGTTCGTACAAAATGTGACGATGGTAATGTAATCAGTTGCTTAAATGTTTTCGGCATGCACTGGACCCTTGAGCACCGATACGTTTGTGACTCAAAGTACGTAACACTTTGATCATTAGCATATTCATGTCAGACCAACCGAGAGTTACTGCATTGTGGAAAAATACACCTGTTGTCATTGCTGAGAGATTGGATTTAACACACTAGTAGTCCAAAAGAGATCCTCATATATATCCTGATTAGAACAGCTCTCCATGAAATGAAGAAAAAATGTCTACCTTTAGTGTATGCCAACCAAAAATATAGCTGTTGTAGTGACTCACTTCACACACACACACACACACACACACACACACACACACACACACACACACAACCAAGGAATACGAAGCTAGACCAATCCAAAGCACAAGAGTCATAAAAGGCTAATACTTCATATATTCATCGATCATAAAAGAAAACATACAACTTAAATAACTGAGTTTACTATAGTCCTCCCTTCATCTATCACAGGTATGAGTTTGTGGATGAATTTCTGAAGAAGCAACATATGGATAAACAAGACAAAGGCTTCACCAGATTACATTTAATAAAACAGTAATATATTCGCTCATTTAATGCAAGAAAGAACAGAGAAATTAGTTGGAGAAGAACAGGGAGGCTTTAGGAAGGGAAGAGGTTGTGTAGATCAGATATTCATTCTTAGATCTTTAGTGGAAAAGTTCCTAGAGAAGGGAAAGAAGTTGTATGCGGCTTTCATGGATTTGGAGAAAGATATGACAGGGTGGATAGACAAGGATTGTGGAAAGTATTAAGAATATATGGAGTAGATGGGAAGTTGTTGAATGCTATGAAGAGTATGTATGATGGTGTGAAAGTTGCAGTGCGTGTGGATGGTGAACTTAGTGAATTTTTCTCTTTGAAAGTTGGGTTGAAACAGGGATGTGTCATGTCTCCATGGTTGTTCAATCTGTACATAGATGGGGTAATGAATGAGGTACAAGGTAGGGTAGTGGATGTTAGAGTGGCCCTGGTGAGAGAGGATAGTGTTTGGAAACTCCCTGTAATGTTGTTTGCAGATGATACTGTGTTGTTGAGTGAACACGAAGGGAAGCTGCAAGGCTTGGTGGATGAGTTTGGGAGAGTGTGTAAGAAACGGAATCTATAGGTGAATGTAGGGAAGAGTAAAGTGATGGTCTTTGAGAGAGGTGAAGTCAGTGAATGTACAGCGAGGTTGGATGGTGAGGAATTGGAAAATGTGAGTACGTTTAAGTACTTGGGTAGTGTGATGAGTAAGGATGGAGGTTTGGAGGGTGAAGTGCTTGAAAGAGTACAGCAGGGAAGAAAGGTTGCTGGTTCTTTGCAAGCAGTGATAAGAAACAGGGAAGTGAGCAAGGAAGTGAAAAAGTTACTACATGACAGTATTGTGATACCAACTCTAACGTATGGAAGTGAAGCTTGGACGTTGTTGGAAGGACACAAGTCAAGAGTGAGAGCAGTGGAAATGAGTTATTTAAGAGGAGCCTGTGGAGTCACATGGAGAGACAGGCTGACGAATGAGGATATAAAGGAGCGTTCTGGTGTGGATGTGGATGTGATAGGAAGCGTTATGAGGAACACGCTGAGGTGGTTTGGCCATGTGGAGAGGATGGAGGGTGAAAGACTGATGAAAAGAGTGTATGTGAGTGAGGTGGAGGGGAGAAGAGGCAGGGGGAGGCCGAAGATGAGATGGAGGGATAAGATGGAGAGGTATATGAGAGAGGGGGGTGTGAGTTGGGAGCAGGGCAGTGAAATGGCGGGGGACAGGGTGACTTGGAGGCGATTTGTTTCTGGCCATTCCAAACGGAATTGAGGCGTCTAGCAATAGATAGATACATAGATTAATACAAGAAAAAGTAAGTGACAATGGCTCATGGGTAATTCATTCAATTAACACGAGGAAACGTTAGTGAAAATGGCACATGAAAAGCAGCTCACACAAAATGCCAGAAGCTAAGCAGAATAACACACCGAAGATGTTTCACTTTAGCCCCAATTAAAATAGGCTAAAACGTGTAAAGCTAATACTAAACGATTCTCTACTCTGTCCTTTACCTTTTCTAACCTTCCTAGGCAATTTGCATCTTTGTTAAACACACACACACACACACACACACACACACACACACACACACACACACACAAAACGTCATTATTACGTCGCGTCCTTCACCATTCTTCTTAGACTGTTTTACTACAAGCATTGTTTCAGGAAAACTAACCATCATCATCATCATCAACAAACACTCCCACAATTTCATCTCTTCAGTTTACAGTCCTCGTGAGAATAAATGACCGTCACAAATAATCTCTTACCAACATCACTCCATTGATTTGTTACTGCTTCCAACAAACGATTTTTGTAAACTGTGAACAGATTTTTCGACCTGGAAGAGTTGACTATAGCTTTCAGTAACCTTTCCGCTGCTGAACGTCCGTTAAAAGTTAAATAAAACTGGTTGGTGGTTAGTGCTGTAAATCAACAGCTAAAAATCGATTAATATCGCTATCGGTACTGGTAGGGAAAATTTTTCCGATAATCGGATTCAAGAAGCAGTGGCAGACTTGTATGAACTTGCGAGTGTCACACACACACACACACCCACACCCACACACACACTGGCGGTGTTCGATCAGTGATATGATTTAACCTTAATGTCTACATTCGATGGTACAAGAGCTGTGGGAAGAAAGGGGTTTCTTTTCACTTATTTCCTATTAATATTAAGTAAAATGATTGCGATTAAATAATAAACGAATTAATTATCGTTGCCTTTCTTAGAGTTTATGGACATTACTGCCAAATTGGTCGTTACTTGCAAATCTAATTCTCTTTAACTTAAAAAAAATATCTATATTAATATATAAAATTACATAGAATAACAGTTCCTTTAGTTTTTATAATTGGATTTTTATTACAAAAAGCTACAAAATGAGAACTGGGCAAAGTAATAGGAAGCATAAAACACTTACCATAACTTTTGTTCCCCTAAAAGTACGGAACACTAATTCATAAGACAAACAGTAAACATATAACAGCTTCTAAATCTAAGCCAGATCATGGTGATTCAACGAGATATGAAACGCATAACATACAAGCTTCTGGTCATTACTGTATAAAATACATCTTTACGATCACTTCAAAGTTCCGTACAGCATATAAAATCTTGGTCGACCGGCCATTAGCCATAGAAATAAACAACATTTGTATTTAAACGTGCTATGCCTTACATAGGTATCGGTGCACAATATGCGTGAAACATTTTGGACCACAGAACGAAGGTCATTGAAATACTAGTGTCCGACCTACCACACGCTGGTAGGCCTGTCGCCGGGAAGTGTCATATGTCACCAACTAACAATATTCTCATGCAAACATTTAGCAAATAGTATGTTTATATAAACACTGTTCGTACAAAATGTGACGATGGTAATGTAATCAGTTGCTTAAATATTTTCGGTAAGCACTGGACCCTTGAGCACCGATACGTTTGTGACTCAAAGTACGTAACACTTTGATCATTAGCATATTCATGTCAGACCAACCGAGAGTTACTGCATTGTGGAAAAATACACCTGTTGTCATTGCTGAGAGATTGGATTTAACACACTAGTAGTCCAAAAGAGATCCTCATATATATCCTGATTAGAACAGCTCTCCATGAAATGAAGAAAAAATGTCTAGCTTTAGTGTATGCCAACCAAAAATGTAGCTGTTGTAGTGACTCACTTCACACACACACACACACACACACACACACACACACACACACACACACAACCAAGGAATACGAAGCTAGACCAATCCAAAGCACAAGAGTCATAAAAGGCTAATACTTCATATATCCATCGATCATAAAAGAAAACATACAACTTAAATAACTGAGTTTACTATAGTCCTCCCTTCATCTATCACAGGTATGAGTTTGTGGATGAATTTCTGAAGAAGCAACATATGGATAAACAAGACAAAGGCTTCACCAGATTACATTTAATAAAACAGTAATATATTCGCTCATTTAATGCAAGAAAGAACAGAGAAATTAGTTGGAGAAGAACAGGGAGGCTTTAGGAAGGGAAGAGGTTGTGTAGATCAGATATTCATTCTTAGATCTTTAGTGGAAAAGTTCCTAGAGAAGGGAAAGAAGTTGTATGCGGCTTTCATGGATTTGGAGAAAGCATATGACAGGGTGGATAGACAAGGATTGTGGAAAGTATTAAGAATACATGGAGTAGATGGGAAGTTGTTGAATGCTGTGAAGAGTATGTATGATGGTGTGAAAGTTGCAGTGCGTGTGGATGGTGAACTTAGTGAATTTTTCTCTTTGAAAGTTGGGTTGAAACAGGGATGTGTCATGTCTCCATGGTTGTTCAATCTGTACATAGATGGGGTAATGAATGAGGTACAAGGTAGGGTAGTGGATGTTAGAGTGGCCCTGGTGAGAGAGGATAGTGTTTGGAAACTCCCTGTAATGTTGTTTGCAGATGATACTGTGTTGTTGAGTGAACACGAAGGGAAGCTGCAAGGCTTGGTGGATGAGTTTGGGAGAGTGTGTAAGAAACGGAATCTATAGGTGAATGTAGGGAAGAGTAAAGTGATGGTCTTTGAGAGAGGTGAAGTCAGTGAATGTACAGCGAGGTTGGATGGTGAGGAATTGGAAAATGTGAGTACGTTTAAGTACTTGGGTAGTGTGATGAGTAAGGATGGAGGTTTGGAGGGTGAAGTGCTTGAAAGAGTACAGCAGGGAAGAAAGGTTGCTGGTTCTTTGCAAGCAGTGATAAGAAACAGGGAAGTGAGCAAGGAAGTGAAAAAGTTACTACATGACAGTATTGTGATACCAACTCTAACGTATGGAAGTGAAGCTTGGACGTTGTTGGAAGGACACAAGTCAAGAGTGAGAGCAGTGGAAATGAGTTATTTAAGAGGAGTCTGTGGAGTCACATGGAGAGACAGGCTGACGAATGAGGATATAAAGGAGCGTTCTGGTGTGGATGTGGATGTGATAGGAAGCGTTATGAGGAACACGCTGAGGTGGTTTGGCCATGTGGAGAGGATGGAGGGTGAAAGACTGATGAAAAGAGTGTATGTGAGTGAGGTGGAGGGGAGAAGAGGCAGGGGGAGGCCGAAGATGAGATGGAGGGATAAGATGGAGAGGTATATGAGAGAGGGGGGTGTGAGTTGGGAGCAGGGCAGTGAAATGGCGGGGGACAGGGTGACTTGGAGGCGATTTGTTTCTGGCCATTCCAAACGGAATTGAGGCGTCTAGCAATAGATAGATACATAGATTAATACAAGAAAAAGTAAGTGACAATGGCTCATGGGTAATTCATTCAATTAACACGAGGAAACGTTAGTGAAAATGGCACATGAAAAGCAGCTCACACAAAATGCCAGAAGCTAAGCAGAATAACACACCGAAGATGTTTCACTTTAGCCCCAATTAAAATAGGCTAAAACGTGTAAAGCTAATACTAAACGATTCTCTACTCTGTCCTTTACCTTTTCTAACCTTCCTAGGCAATTTGCATCTTTGTTAAACACACACACACACACACACACACACACACACACACAAAACGTCATTATTACGTCGCGTCCTTCACCATTCTTCTTAGACTGTTTTACTACAAGCATTGTTTCAGGAAAACTAACCATCATCATCATCATCAACAAACACTCCCACAATTTCATCTCTTCAGTTTACAGTCCTC
Organism: Coenobita brevimanus; assembly: GCF_032717465.1. Lineage (NCBI taxonomy): Eukaryota > Metazoa > Arthropoda > Malacostraca > Decapoda > Coenobitidae > Coenobita > Coenobita brevimanus. Next base: position 32,888,953 of record NC_136999.1, on the reverse strand, counting down.
GTGAGAATAAATGACCGTCACAAATAATCTCTTACCAACATCACTCCATTGATTTGTTACTGCTTCCAACAAACGATTTTTGTAAACTGTGAACAGATTTTTTTCGGCCTGGAAGAGTTGACTATAGCTTTCAGTAACCTTTCCGCTGCTGAACGTCCGTTAAAAGTTAAATAAAACCGGTTGGTGGTTAGTGCTGTAAATCAACAGCTAAAAATCGATTAATATCGCTATCGGTACTGGTAGGGAAAATTTTTCCGATAATCGGATTCAAGAAGCAGTGGCAGACTTGTATGAACTTGCGAGTGTCACACACACACACACACACACACACACACACCCACACCCACACACACACTGGCGGTGTTCGATCAGTGATATGATTTAACCTTAATGTCTACATTCGATGGTACAAGAGCTGTGGGAAGAAAGGGGTTTCTTTTCACTTATTTCCTATTAATATTAAGTAAAATGATTGCGATTAAATAATAAACGAATTAATTATCGTTGCCTTTCTTAGAGTTTATGGACATTACTGCCAAATTGGTCGTTACTTGCAAATCTAGTTCTCTTTAACTTAAAAAAAATATCTATATTAATATATAAAATTACATAGAATAACAGTTCCTTTAGTTTTTATATTTGGATTTTTATTACAAAAAGCTACAAAATGAGAACTGGGCAAAGTAATAGGAAGCATAAAACACTTACCATAACTTTTGTTCCCCTAAAAGTACGGAACACTAATTCATAAGACAAACAGTAAACATATAACAGCTTCTAAATCTAAGCCAGATCATGGTGATTCAACGAGATATGAAACGCATAACATACAAGCTTCTGGTCATTACTGTATAAAATACATCTTTACGATCACTTCAAAGTTCCGTACAGCATATAAAATCTTGGTCGACCGGCCATTAGCCATAGAAATAAACAACATTTGTATTTAAACGTGCTATGCCTTACATAGGTATCGGTGCACAATATGCGTGAAACATTTTGGACCACAGAACGAAGGTCATTGAAATACTAGTGTCCGACCTACCACACGCTGGTAGGCCTGTCGCCGGGAAGTGTCATATGTCACCAACTAACAATATTCTCATGCAAACATTTAGCAAATAGTATGTTTATATAAACACTGTTCGTACAAAATGTGACGATGGTAATGTAATCAGTTGCTTAAATGTTTTCGGTAAGCACTGGACCCTTGAGCACCGATACGTTTGTGACTCAAAGTACGTAACACTTTGATCATTAGCATATTCATGTCAGACCAACCGAGAGTTACTGCATTGTGGAAAAATACACCTGTTGTCATTGCTGAGAGATTGGATTTAACACACTAGTAGTCCAAAAGAGATCCTCATATATATCCTGAGTAGAACCGCTCTCCATGAAATGAAAAAAAAATGTCTAGCTTCAGTGTATGCCAACCAAAAATGTAGCTGTTGTAGTGACTCACTTCACACACACACACACACACACACACACACACACACACACACACACAACCACGCAATACGAAGCTAGACCAATCCAAAGCACAAGAGTCATAAAAGGCTAATACTGCATATATCCATCGATCATAAAAGAAAACATACAACTTAAATAACTGAGTTTACTATAGTCCTCCCTTCATCAATCACAGGTATGAGTTTGTGGATGAATTTCTGAAGAAGCAACATATGGATAAATAAGACAAAGGCTTCACCAGATTACATTTAATAAAACAGTAATATATTCGCTCATTTAATACAAGAAAGAACAGAGAAATTAGCTGGAGAAGAACAGGGAGGCTTTAGGAAGGGAAGAGGTTGTGTAGATCAGATATTCATTCTTAGATCTTTAGTGGAAAAGTTTCCAGAGAAGGGAAAGAAGTTGTATGCGGCTTTCATGGATTTGGAGAAAGCATATGACAGGGTGGATAGACAAGGATTGTGGAAAGTATTCAGAATATATGGAGTAGATGGGAAGTTGTTGAATGCTGTGAAGAGTATGTATGATGGTGTGAAAGCTGCAGTGCGTGTGGATGGTGAACTAAGTGAATTTTTCTCTTTGAAATTTTGGTTGAAACAGGGATGTATCATGTCTCCATGGTTGTTCAATCTGTACATGGATTGGGTAATAAAAGAGGTACAAGGTAGGATAGTGGATGTTGGAGTAGCCCTGGTGAGAGAGGATAGTGTTTGGAAACTCCCTGTACTGTTGTTTGCAGATGATACTGTGTTGTTGAGTGAACACGAAGGGGAGCTGCAAGGCTTGGTGGATGAGTTTGGGAGGGTATGTAAGAAACGGAATCTAAAGGTGAATGTAGGGAAGAGTAAAGTGATGGTCTTTGCGAGAGGTGAAGTCAGTGAATGTACAGCGAGGTTGGATGGTGAGGAATTGGAAAATGTGAGTACGTTTAAGTACTTGGGTCGTGTGATGAGTAAGGATGGAGGTTTGGAGGGTGAAGTGCTTGAAAGGGAAGTAAAGCTTGGACGTTGTTGGAAGGACACAAGTCAAGAGTGAGAGCAGTGGAAATGAGTTATTTAAGAGGAGCCTGAGGAGTCACATGGAGAAACAGGCTGACTAATGACGATATAAAGGAGCGTTCTAGTGTGGATGTGGACGTGATAGGAAGCGTTATGAGGGACACACTGAGGTGGTTTGGCCATGTGGAGAGAATGGAGGGTGAAAGAATGACGAAAAGAGTGTATGTGAGTGAGGTTGAGGGGGGAAGAGGCAGGGGTAGGCCGAAGATGAGATGGAGGGATGGGGTGGAGAGGTATATGAGAGAGTGGGGTGTGAGTTCGGAGCAGGGCAGTGAAATGGCGGGGGACAGGGCGACTTGGAGGCGATTTGTTTCTGGCCATTCCAAACGGAATCTAGGCGTCTGGCAACAGACAGGTAGATAGATCAATACAAGAAAAAGTAAGTGACAATGGCTCATGGGTAATTCATTCAATTAACACGAGGAAACGTTAGTGAAAATGGCACATGAAAAGCAGCTCACACAAAATGCCAGAAGCTAAGCAGAATAACACACCGAAGATGTTTCACTTTAGCCCCAATTAAAATAGGATAAAACGTGTAAAGGTAATACTAAACGATTCTCTACTCTGTCCTATAGCTTTTCTAACCTTCCTAGGCAATTTGCATCTTTGCTAAACACACACACACACACACACACACACACACACACATACAAAACGTCATTATTACGTCGCGTCCTTCACCATTCTTCTTAGACTGTTTTACTACAAGCATTCTTTCAGGAATACTAACCATCATCATCATCATCAACAACCACTCCCACAATTTCATCTCTTCAGTTTACAATCCTCGTGAGATTAAATGACCGTCACAAATAATCTCTTACCCACATCACTCCAGTGATTTGTTACTGCTATCGTCAAACGATTTTTGCAAACTGTGAACAGATTTTTCGACCTGGAAGAGTTGACTATAGCTTTCAGTAACCTTTCCGCTGCTGAACGTCCGTTAAAAGTTAAATAAAACCGGTTGGTGGTTAGTGCTGTAAATCAACAGCTAAAAATCGATTAATATCGCTATCGGTATTGGTAGGGAAAATTTTTCCGATAATCGGATTCAAGAAGCAGTGGCAGACTTGTATGAACTTGCGAGTGTCACACACACACACACACACACACACTGGCGGTGTTCGATCAGTGATATGATTTAACCTTAATGTCTACATTCGATGGTACAAGAGCTGTGGTAAGAAAGGGGTTTCTTTTCACTTATTTCCTATTAATATTAAGTAAAATGATTGCGATTAAATAATAAACGAATTAATTATCGTTGCCTTTCTTAGAGTTTATGGACATTACTGCCAAATTGGTCGTTACTTGCAAATCTAATTCTCTTTAACTTAAAAAAAATATCTATATTAATATATAAAATTACATAGAATAACAGTTCCTTTAGTTTTTATATTTGGATTTTTATTACAAAAAGCTACAAAATGAGAACTGGGCAAAGTAATAGGAAGCATAAAACACTTACCATAACTTTTGCTCCCCTAAAAGTACGGAACACTAATTCATAAGACAAACAGTAAACATATAACAGCTTCTAAATCTAAGCCAGATCATGGTGATTCAACGAGATATGAAACGCATAACATACAAGCTTCTGGTCATTACTGTATAAAATACATCTTTACGATCACTTCAAAGTTCCGTACAGCATATAAAATCTTGGTCGACCGGCCATTAGCCATAGAAATAAACAACATTTGTATTTAAACGTGCTATGCCTTACATAGGTATCGGTGCACAATATGCGTGAAACATTTTGGACCACAGAACGAAGGTCATTGAAATACTAGTGTCCGACCTACCACACGCTGGTAGGCCTGTCGCCGGGAAGTGTCATATGTCACCAACTAACAATATTCTCATGCAAACATTTAGCAAATAGTATGTTTATATAAACACTGTTCGTACAAAATGTGACGATGGTAATGTAATCAGTTGCTTAAATGTTTTCGGTAAGCACTGGACCCTTGAGCACCGATACGTTTGTGACTCAAAGTACGTAACACTTTGATCATTAGCATATTCATGTCAGACCAACCGAGAGTTACTGCATTGTGGAAAAATACACCTGTTGTCATTGCTGAGAGATTGGATTTAACACACTAGTAGTCCAAAAGAGATCCTCATATATATCCTGATTAGAACCGCTCTCCATGAAATGAAAAAAAAATGTCTAGCTTCAGTGTATGCCAACCAAAAATGTAGCTGTTGTAGTGACTCACTTCACACACACACACACACACACACACACACACACAACCACGCAATACGAAGCTAGACCAATCCAAAGCACAAGAGTCATAAAAGGCTAATACTGCATATATCCATCGATCATAAAAGAAAACATACAACTTAAATAACTGAGTTTACTATAGTCCTCCCTTCATCAATCACAGGTATGAGTTTGTGGATGAATTTCTGAAGAAGCAACATATGGATAAACAAGACAAAGGCTTCACCAGATTACATTTAATAAAACAGTAATATATTCGCTCATTTAATACAAGAAAGAACAGAGAAATTAGCTGGAGAAGAACAGGGAGGCTTTAGGAAGGGAAGAGGTTGTGTAGATCAGATATTCATTCTTAGATCTTTAGTGGAAAAGTTTCCAGAGAAGGGAAAGAAGTTGTATGCGGCTTTCATGGATTTGGAGAAAGCATATGACAGGGTGGATAGACAAGGATTGTGGAAAGTATTAAGAATATATGGAGTAGATGGGAAGTTGTTGAATGCTGTGAAGAGTATGTATGATGGTGTGAAAGCTGCAGTGCGTGTGGATGGTGAACTAAGTGAATTTTTCTTTTTGAAATTTGGGTTGAAACAGGGATGTATCATGTCTCCATGGTTGTTCAATCTGTACATGGATGGGGTAATAAAAGAGGTACAAGGTAGGATAGTGGATGTTGGAGTGGCCCTGGTGAGAGAGGATAGTGTTTGGAAACTCCCTGTACTGTTGTTTGCAGATGATACTGTGTTGTTGAGTGAACACGAAGGGGAGCTGCAAGGCTTGGTGGATGAGTTTGGGAGGGTATGTAAGAAACGGAATCTAAAGGTGAATGTAGGGAAGAGTAAAGTGATGGTCTTTGCGAGAGGTGAAGTCAGTGAATGTACAGCGAGGTTGGATGGTGAGGAATTGGAAAATGTGAGTACGTTTAAGTACTTGGGTCGTGTGATGAGTAAGGATGGAGGTTTGGAGGGTGAAGTGCTTGAAAGGGAAGTGAAGCTTGGACGTTGTTGGAAGGACACAAGTCAAGAGTGAGAGCAGTGGAAATGAGTTATTTAAGAGGAGCCTGAGGAGTCACATGGAGAAACAGGCTGACTAATGAGGATATAAAGGAGCGTTCTAGTGTGGATGTGGACGTGATAGGAAGCGTTATGAGGGACACACTGAGGTGGTTTGGCCATGTGGAGAGGATGGAGGGTGAAAGAATGACGAAAAGAGTGTATGTGAGTGAGGTTGAGGGGGGAAGAGGCAGGGGTAGGCCGAAGATGAGATGGAGGGATGGGGTGGAGAGGTATATGAGAGAGTGGGGTGTGAGTTCGGAGCAGGGCAGTGAAATGGCGGGGGACAGGGCGACTTGGAGGCGATTTGTTTCTGGCCATTCCAAACGGAATCTAGGCGTCTGGCAACAGACAGATAGATAGATCAATACAAGAAAAAGTAAGTGACAATGGCTCATGGGTAATTCATTCAATTAACACGAGGAAACGTTAGTGAAAATGGCACATGAAAAGCAGCTCACACAAAATGCCAGAAGCTAAGCAGAATAACACACCGAAGATGTTTCACTTTAGCCCCAATTAAAATAGGATAAAACGTGTAAAGCTAATACTAAACGATTCTCTACTCTGTCCTTCAGCTTTTCTAACCTTCCTAGGCAATTTGCACCTTTGCTAAACACACACACACACACACACACACACACACACACACACACACACACACACATACAAAACGTCATTATTACGTCGCGTCCTTCACCATTCTTCTTAGACTGTTTTACTACAAGCATTCTTTCAGGAATACTAACCATCATCATCATCATCAACAACCACTCCCACAATTTCATCTCTTCAGTTTACAATCCTCGTGAGAATAAATGACCGTCACAAATAATCTCTTACCCACATCACTCCAGTGATTTGTTACTGCTTTCGTCAAACGATTTTTGCAAACTGCGAACAGATTTTTCGGCCTGGAAGTGTTGACTATAGCTTTCAGTAACCTTTCCGCTGCTGAACGTCTGTTAAGAGTTAAATAAAACCGGTTGGTGGTTAGTGCTGTAAATCGATAGCCAAAAATCGATTAATATCGCTCTCGGTATTGGTACGGAAAAATTTTCCGATAATCGGATTCGTATCCTGATCGGCTGAGAAACGATGAAAAATACATAAATGCTTGTTTTACAAATAGAACACGTATATATAACGTATCATGAATTGTTTATATTTATCATAAACTGAAATTAAAATATCACTGATGGCATGTGATGGCAACCCGTCCTTCCAGTGACCCTATATTATTTAATTTCTGCTACATTTAGTGCAAATTTGGTTCTTAATACATTGTCTGTTCAGACTGTAAAGTACGCCTAGTTGGTATCTAGACTCATCCAGTTTCTATGTTGGCAGAAATTTAATGTTGAGTAAATACTGGCATTCAACATTTTGCTTGCTTCCTTCACGCATGCGCACCACAAGACAGTTCCGTGTTTAAGTTTTTTCACGAGGGATGTCAAGTTTCCATGAAAAATTTCATTTTGATGGCGTGTAATGTCACGGATTCACTCAGAGTAGAAACGAGCTATATTCATAACATTCGTCATTGGTTCATAAGTGACTGTGTATAGGCAGCGTGTTTCACTGAGCGATATCTTTGTGTAATTGTCATTCCCACATCTTGCCTCTCTAGCTGTTAACTAAGCTACGCCCATTTCTCATGTCCCTGTACCCGACGTTGTTACATTACTGTCGTAAATGGACACACACACAAACACATAGTTCAGTAATGTGAGTTCCTGACTGTTGAGCTGAGAGAGAGAGAGAGAGAGAGAGAGAGAGACATTTCCCTGCAGCTTCCTTGCACCATGAGTGAGTCATATTCATATGTATCATTGTAGCTTTTTGTAAATAAAGTGTTACATATATATATATATATATATATATATATATATATATATATATATATATATATATATATATATATATATATATGTGTGTGTGTGTGTGTATATATATATATATATATATATATATATATATATAATCGTGAATACGGAACTTCATTCCGTGTGAATCTTGTGGATCACTTGGAGGCGATGTCTTGGCTTGTTTACCTTCCACAGTCGTCTGTCCTCGGTGAGACCGGGCAAAAAAATTACGCGTAAACGATCTTGGTTTTGGGACGGTTCCTCGAACCGGATGATTTATGATGGTGAATGCCAGTATTTACTCAGCATTAAATTTCTGCCCACATAGAGACTGGATGAGTCAAGATACCCACTAGGCGTACTTTACACTCTGAACAAACTATGTATTAAGAAGCTAACTTGTACTAAATGTAGCAGAAATTAAATAATATAGGACCTCTGAAATGGCGGATTGCCATCACATGCCATCAGTGATATTTTAATTTCAGTTTATGATAAATATAAACAATTCATGATACGTTATATATACGTGTTCTATTTGTATTATTTATATTACGGCATATGACATTACCATGATTCACAATTTCACACAACAGTGTAAATATTTAACAAATAAAATTATGCTTTTTAAACAGCGCGGGAATGTGTTTACTGCTACAGTGGAGCCATCTGACGGAATACTAGGCTTTTCAGAAGCACCCCATTGCAGACCCTGTATGTATAGCGTAGTAATGAAGAAGCCTTGGCAGGATCTATATGTAACTTTCTCCGTCAAGTATTGTTTCACTGTTAATGCTGAGCTTCTACAAAGTTGCCAAATGTTATTAATCCCATGTCCCAGAGTCGCTGTCCTCTCATTGCCACAATCTACTGTCTTCCTCCTTATTATATGCAGCAAATAACTTCTTATTTAGACTCCAGTGAGAAAACTGACTATTACGACTAGATAGAGAATACAGTAACAAATAGGTGCGGGCATTTCGCGCTTATTTCACCAGCGAGTGTACACTGTATATGTACGTAAACACACACGGTCATGACACACACAACCAGTACACGTACACAGTATACCTCACTCTCAACTTGCTACTTTCGGCCTTAAGTTCTCTCTCTCTCTCTCTCTCTTTCGAACGCCAGTATCATCACCATTACTGGGAACCTCTCATCATTTTAGATCATATTCTACTGTAGATGCCACTGGAAGATTAGCACCATCTTCTCCTCAGCGATCTAGTTTGCCATAACACCTTACAATTCTCGTGTATGCTGTCTGTATAGTTAGCATCTCGACGGGGTATGCATGAGTAACATATAGACGATACTGAAGTGTTATATTCAGCATAAATCGCTAGGCATGAGGCGTTACGAAATCTACTGTGCCACTTAGCATAATTACATCCTTTATCTAATCCATAGCATGTTGTCCTTTTACAGCCATTGTCATAAAAGAATCACTTGTAAATATATGTAAACATCCTTGACCTATCTTACCAGCTTTCTGTAAACATAACCTAATCAAGCCACTAAAGTGTAAATAAAATACCTCTGACCTGTCTCACCAGTTTTCTGTAAATAACAAGTAATCAAGACACAAAATTATTTTATCTTTTTACTCAATAATCAAAATCACTTCTGCGAGCTCCGCAAATCCGACCATCAAGATTCAGTGTTTCTCCATATTATATTAAGACAGTGTTACACAAAGCTAGGCAATTTCTGACCAAGTTTATGATCTGTGTGTGTGTGTGTGTGTGTGTGTGTGTTTTACGTTTGTTCTTGCTCTGCCCAAGTTCTATAATGACGGTGACGAACCACACTTCAGCACAAAATCTTATTTTAATTTGTCCTATATTATTATGAAAAGACGTTTCTTAAATCAGGTAATAGTGATCATGGTGTTAATTTTAGTTACCGGTCCTGTAGCTGTAGAGAGAATGTAGCTGTAGAGAATAAGAAGAAATTAGAAAACAGAATGGAGAGAGAGAGAGAGAGAGAGAGAGAGAGAGAGAGAGAGGAGACTACCCCTTAAATTCTTTTTTAGTACATTCGCCTTGGTGAAAGTATCCTACCACGGTCAAGGTCAGGTAAAGTATCCTGGAAACGAATATGTTTGTTTATTTCCGTAGGTGAAAACTACCCGGGAATGAAAGTTGGTCAAACACTCACCTTGGTCTTTCCTTCCCTTCGTCATTTAGCCAGTTGCTACTGTACGAGGTGGACGTGTTTGCTCTCATGATTAAATATCTTCAGCCTGTGTAGATTTGGACGGGGGGGCGGGGGAGGTGTGGCCTGCGTAGCTATGGACAGGAGGTTGTGGCCTAAAATTAGAGTGGGAGGGGGAGAAGGGTTGGGGGGACTGCTTGCTGGCAGTGGGAGAAGGAAGAGGGAGGGGGAACGGGGAGGGGGAAGAGGAGGAGGAAGAGGAGGAGAACGACAAATATTTCACTTTGTTTTTCATATGTCCTTTATATGAAAAGACGTTTCTTAAGTCAGGTGATAATAGTGGTAATGGTGTGGAGAATAAGGAGAAATTAGATAGAAAGCAGAATCAAGAGAGAGAGAGGGAGAGTTACTCGCCTATGAAAGTTAGTCAAGGCCGCTCACTCGAGCTTTTCTCAGTCATTTACCCACCACCCACCACAGAAGGTGGACGTGTGAGATGAGCTCTCTTGATTAAAACATGTTCAACCCTAATATAAGGGGGGGGGGATACTTATTACAAAGTGTCCAGGATTAGGCATGCGTAGACCTGGGCAGGGGCTTGAAGTGGGGTTTGCCTGAAGGCATGCCCAGTAGTACGCAGATGGGGGATGGCCCCTCCCTTCTGCCTACTACTGGGCATGCCTTCAGGCAAACTCCACTTCAAACCCCTGCCAGGAGTACGCATGCGTGCTCCTGGGCACTTTTGTACTACTATTGTCGCACAGTCGAATAGGCAACTACCTGAATGAGAATGACAGACACTGTCAGCCGTGAAAACAGTTATCCTAAACAAAGAACAAAATCGGTCACGACCCAAAAACAGACAGAACAAACAGCCACAAACTTCGAGGTAGCGATCACAGACACCAGGCCACAGGCAGTCATGTACGTTTGCGCGCAGTCCAAGCAGAAGCCGTGCCACAGAAACAGCTAAATATGGGAAGTCATGTCAAGTATCACATCCGGGAGATAGGTCCACTCACTGTTACTATTGTGCGAATCCTGGACGTACGAAGAATGAATGCTTTATCAAAACAAAAGAAGATAGACAAAAGGCACAAGGGTGTGACCCATATTGCAGACATCACAAGTCCCAAAGTCACTGGACCTCAACTTGTAAGACTGGAAAACTGATTTCCATCTTCAAGTCGGGGGAAGGGCAAGCCACGACAAAATACGACCAATCATAGAGAAAGCCAAGTCTAAAATTCACATAGGAGGCATGTTGGAAAGACAGTGTATCTTGATAACAGCTGTATGTGAAGATCAGAACATTTCATTATTCTTGGATACAGTGAATTTAATAACACAAGAAGAATTACATAGAATTTTTAAAAATAAGAAGAAAGTAATTTTCCTAGAAGAATCTGATTTTGACATATATGGTAGATGGTAAACAAATTACAGTAAAAGGCATGATACGGTTAGACATCAGTGTTAAAGAGACTACAAGTCCAATTTCTGCATTTTTCTATAATGCTGAAAACTAAGCAATAGGAGCAAGTATGTTGCTAGGTTTAAGAAGAGAATAGAGAAAATCATTTTACTCGCACAAATGAATGGGATAGACTTTAATAATGAAATCATAGAGGAATTATCATCAGATTTCTCACCCGTCAATAGTAGAGAACCAAAAAGAATTGGAAATATTAAACATCTAAACAGAAATACACAAGCAGATGAGGGTACAGATGCATTCACACCACCCACCACAGCCTCCTCCCTGACCAGAGAACGAGGTAACAGTGCTAACTCATCAGTTCTTCCTGCCCCTCTCACCAATGATGTAGTTAATCCACCTACCTTATACATGAAAGTTACCATAAAGAGCAAATTGAAGAATAGTACTGTTCTAGTCTTAGAGGAATTATGTAGGGTGAAAGAAGTGTCAGCAGAAAACGCATTATGTCGGGTGGATAACGATAGACAAACTCAGGTGTTCCTAATGAATCGCATGAATGGAGAAGTACAGATGAAAAAGAGGACTTGTCTAGTCAGTATAAAGAAATGCCTTGCCCCTATAATGGAAATAGTTACTGCTGCAATGACAGGTAAGATCAAATCTACGGACAGTGAAAGCATAAAAGAAAATTTGGTTCACTCAGAACAATTTAATGAAGAAACTGATCTCTTAGATTTATTACAAAAACATTGACAAATGATAGCATTACCTGGAGAATAATTAGGATGTACTAATCTGACTGATCACAAGATTAATGTGCACCCAAACACACAACCTATTTTTGTATCTGCCTATAAAGTTCCGCAATCACAACGTACCCTTGCAAACCAGTATGTTTATGAAATGATAACACTGGGTATTACTGAGCCATCAGTCTCCCTGTGGAATGCCCCATTATTTTCTGTGCTCAAACGAATTGGAGAAATACGTGCTGTAGTAGATTACCATAAACTAAATAATCACACAATCCCAGACCGGTTTCCCATTCCATTGCTAAGTGACATCTTGCAAAATATTGTACCAGAAAATAATGTATTTTCCACAATCGATTTGCTTAATGGCTATTATCAGATAACATTATATGAGGAGTCACGTAAATACACTGCCTTCTCCACAAATACAGGGCATTACCAATACAATCGAATGCCATTGGGATTAAGGACAGCACCAGGAACTTTTCAAAGACTCATGAATTATATAGCGTCTGGAATCCTAGGAAAAGGAATATTTGTATATCTTGACGACATCATTATTGAACTAAAAGCATAGATGAATATCTCCAGAAATTAGACTAACTCCTACAAAGGCTTGCTGATAGTGCTTTAAAAATTAAGCTGTCTAAATGCAAATTTTCTTAGGAAATAAAATTCATAGGCCATATACTAAATGCAGAAGGAATCCATATATCTGAGGACAAAATACAGGCAGTAAGGGATTTCCCTGAACCCACTAATATAGAGCATGTAAGACAATTTTTAGGTCTGGCGTGATATTATCGACCTTTTATCCAGCAGTTCTCTCATATAGGTTTTGTTATACTCCCACTACTCAAAAAAGATGCTGTATTCCAGTGAGGAAAGGAACAAAAACTAGCATTTAATGAATTAAAAGATAAACTTACAGGTGCACCCTCCCTGGCTTATCCTGATTTTACAAAACCATTCATAACTTGCACAGATGTATCTATTAAAGGATTAGAGGCTGTATTGATGCAAGAAGATAAGTAAGGAAAAAATCAACCAGTTGCATTTGCCAACAGAGAAGTAAAAGGTACAGAGAAAAATTATTGCACTACAGACTTAGAGGCACTTGCAGTGGTCTTTGCATGACAAAAGTTTCGAGATTTGGTATATGGTTACCAAATTCTCTTTATTCACTAAGCATAAACCGCTCGTGGGTATGTTCGAAGAAAAACTCCTCTCTGGGAAGAGAGCAAGATGGAAATATACAGCTGAAAACTACAATGCACATATTCACTACATACAAGGCAAAATAAATTTAGTAGCTGATGCGCTATCTTGGTACCTGACAACAATTCATGTTGCGGATTATATCTCAAGGGAAACATCTCAAATCATGATGAAATCTCGAAAGCACAGAGACTAGATCCAACGTGGTCTAAAGTTTTATACAAGTTGGAAAGTGGCGAGGACATACAATTACCAATGCTATATACACCACTCGAACAATTCACAATAGTCAATAATGCTTTATACAGGATCAGCCCAGGACAACTGAAACCCCAAAGAAATAATAAACAATTCGTGGTACCTAATGATATTATACCTCAAGTATTAAGAACGATACACGATAGTCCACATGCAGGACATCCTGGAAAAGACAGGACATTTAAAGAAGCTCAGGTGTTATACTACTGGCCATCATTACAAAAAGATATACACAGTACAATCATATAGACAGATGTGAGTCATGTGTGAAACACAAAGGCTACACGATAACACCTGCACTTATAGATAAATACCCTGTACCACATCAACCGTGGGATGTTGTCGCGGTTGACTTACTCAAGTTACCATTATCATACAATGACAACCAATACCTGTTCGATGCAACAGATCATTTCTCACGATATGTGATTTTAGCCCCCCCCCCCTTTTTTTTTTTACGTGTTCGACTCTGGACAAAGGCTTCAGGGCCTATTTCTCAGGGGAAGTGACCTATCCCAAGGCCCAGTAGTCCTCCTACACCTCCACATGTCACCACTGCGGCGCTAACACCCACCATCCATACTGAATACATGCTAGGGCTGTCTCATACAGGACTGGTGTATTGGTATTAGCAGGGTATTTTTATGACACGTCGGCGGGTCATCTGGTAGATCAGAAAAGTCTGCTTTTTAGGAAATTCAAATCCTTAAACTGTTCCCTGACCCAGCCGGGTTTCGATCCTGGGTCCATTAGGACTGCAGGCCGCCTCTCTACAGATTCAGCCACCGCCTCCCCCAGATAAGACAGCAGAAACAGTGGCAAAAGCAGTCATAGATAATATCATACATCGCTTCACGACCCCAAATGTACTAATAAGCGATAATGGAGGTGAATTTAATTCTGATATCTTACAAGAAATATATAAACAATACAATATCAAAAAGGTCAACGTTTTAGCCTATCACCCAGCATCCAATGGGTAAGTAGAGAGACAAACAAATAAGTATTGGATGTACTACGACACATTTTCGATGAATATTATGCAAGCTGGGATGATTGGATTCCCAGAGTAGAAGCATCAATTAATGGATCTATAAATAAGTCTATATGAAACACAGTACATTTCATTATCTACGTGACAGATAAAAAATTACCTTACGAAATTCTCGAAGGTGAAACTCTGCCTATATACAACTATGATGATTATCCTAAACTCCGTCTGCGTGAATTCCAGGATACACACAAGACGGTGAAAAAACAATTATCAGTGTCCAATAAGAAATGATGGAGTCATTCAATAAAAACGCAAAAGAATCAACTATCAGCTTAGGAGACACTGTCTATGGTATCATTCATATTAGAGACATTAAACTATCACCGAAATTTGAAGGCCCATACAGAGTAATTAAAAAAACAGCGATCAAGGTAGTAAATAGGTCACTGTCAAGTGGCAAAGAAAAACAAATTCATGTTGATCATTTAAGACGGGTCCCATGGGAATTAGCCAGCAATTAGACAACCTCAGACACCACCGAAAAACCGAACAGTACTTATGAAACCAATCAAGAGGACAACAGCACATATAAAAATAAATTAAGATCGCATAACAAACATACATAGGTGCAAGTGTTGCTACAAATGCTACAATACAACATTTACATGATCTAGTTATCAAGTTAAACTCCCTCTATAAGTGAAACAACAGGGAAGTTATTGTTTTCCGTGAGCCAAAAGTAATGCACAGCATCACTATCATCGACCACAGCATCTCTGGATTAGCAAATTGATTTTTTTTTTCGGTAGGTAACGATGAAGGGACTTATACCATGGATTCTTCTCTAAATAGCAAGAGGATATGCTCATTTAGACCCTCAACATATAGTATGGCAAGGATGCCTCATAGCTCCAATGGCCTTGACATCAATTGTGAAAGATATCATGAGCACTGAAATTAGTTTGGATTTCTGATATGAATTACCTGCTTGTTTGGAGAATATTGCCAAACCACTGAGGACCCTGGACTTTATGATAGGAGGTTATGTATCAGAAGCTCATAACACAAAGGAAGTGACTGAAATCGTGAAGTTAGCGAAAGGGAAGATAGAACAGGTTAAATTAATCATGCTCATCTTGATCCAATAAATCCCATCTCATGGAACGGAAGCATTAATGGACACGAACAACATCACACGTACTCGTGAAAGGAGCGGTTTGTTTGACCTGGGTGGTGCAATTCTAGGGAACGTTTTTGGATTGGCAACAGAGGAAGATCTTCAAGAAATAAACAACAAATTTAACCCCTACACACCGGAGGTTATGCGATGTTTCACGCTCCTCCCTACGGGGGATATCCATGACTGAGAATAATACCCTTACTTCAAACCCTAATATCTGCCAAACTATAACAGCTAGAGAAATCATTGAAGATACATAAGAATCACCACCTCTTTCTCTTTCGAATGAAAGTATCCCCACGTCTCTAGGTGGTCCCGTCGATAAGTAAGGATAAGTTAAAGTTCAAAGGGTGAAGGGAAGATGCTTGCAGCTATACACGTCAACTGGCATTGCTCCGTGCCCAAAATCGTGATGTCCATACACAGCCGGCGGTCAGGGGTTAATAAAATAGGTCAAGTAATAACATATCAACACATATTAGTTGACGGTCAAAACACAGCATTGAAGACGATCGTGAAGTATCTAAGGCAGAAAGCATAACTCACCAGAGTGTGGAGAAAATAAATGTCATGGAAGGAAACATGACACTTTTCAAACACTTCTAAGTAATCACGGAACATATTGACATACCAGGTAATAATACTCCAGTTAGATAACACTAGAGTTCGTTACAGGGCACTCATGCAAGGTATTGCAAATCCTGGTAATGGCAAGATCATTGTTATTCTACTTCCAGTTCATGATCTGCGTTAGATAATTAGTCAAGGTATACATACACATGGTTTGAAGCCTTTGTTCCGGGGTAGGAATCTCATGTTATCCATATTTAGAAGCAACTCTAACACCAACATCAGTAAAAGTTCATGTACCATTCATAACTGACGATCAGTTCAAGGTCTGTCAAATATACCCCTTCCCTTCTAGAATAATGACACTTTGGTCATCATTAACATCAACACAGACACCGAACTCATCATGGTCTCCAAGAGACAGGACACTGTCACTTTTGCCAATGACTCAACGATTGAATGAAAGTGTCATACATCCTTACATTCTGTTCTCCTTTGTCATGCGTACATTTTCACGTTTCAGCCTACTGGAACGGTCCCTTGTGAAATGGCTATCATAAGAAATCATGACATTCATCACCATTGCAACTTCACATTTGTCCAAGATAAACACACACACCATCAATGCATTGGACATTCACAGTTTTTCTACGTCACTCATAACACATCAGTTTACATAAATGGTCCAGATATACCACCATCTCATACTTCAGCATCAGGATTATACATAGCACCAGACTACTTTGCTATACTTACACCATCCATGTCCACTTTAGCTACCAGCAATCATTATGCCATCCTCAATCATACACACAAATATTTCCACCCACTACCTAAGATGGATTTAAACATAAGCACAAGTATTAAGTTGACTTCACCTAAGTTTGAAACTATGAAACTAATCAATCAAACAATGAAGCCCTAGGAAGGTTTGAGTGAGTATGTTCAACCCATGTTATGTGTACAGCACAGCACCAACTGTCTTTATAATCTTCTCTATTGTGTTTGCAATAGTCCTGTTGGCGATGCACAGAATGCAAGCAAGCATTGCAAA
>NC_136999.1:32691627-32866627 GCF_032717465.1 Coenobita brevimanus | reverse complement strand
GAGGATATATGGCGTCATATCGTTTTCTTTGTCAATTGGCCCAACTCTGTGGGTGTAACTATGACAAACAGACGAAAGCCTACCATTTATGTATCTTATTCACATTAGTC
The DNA here is from genome assembly GCF_032717465.1 of Coenobita brevimanus. Classification (NCBI taxonomy): domain Eukaryota; kingdom Metazoa; phylum Arthropoda; class Malacostraca; order Decapoda; family Coenobitidae; genus Coenobita; species Coenobita brevimanus. The sequence goes on along the minus strand of NC_136999.1, from coordinate 32,866,517 downwards.
CTTGTTCTTCCAGTTAGTCAAACATTAATCTCGTGCATCCTTGCTTACATTATCGCATAAAGCTATATAATATACTATCTGGCAATTATATATATGATCATTTATTAAATAAATAGGGTAATTTCCATGAGCTTCAAAAATGATTTATTGTGTTGGGCCTACACGAAATCATGGCATAACAACAATATGACCTAGGCTAAATTGGTAAATTTAAACAATCAAATAGCAACAATAATACCTCATGCTAAGCAATGTATTATTTTATACATTCAAGTAACATAACAAATGTTTATCTATCTATTACTAGACGCCTCAATCCAGGAAGGGGTGTATTAAGTGTATACACAATTAAAACCCCCAATATAGGCATTTACTTCGTGTAAATCTGAAAAATTTGCAAAATAAAGAGAAAATCCGTATTTTCCGTGGAATGGATGTGTGACGTCACAATCATCCGTATACGTCATCGATGCTCTGTTTTTTCCTTGCTAGAAGACGAATTTCCATAAATGGCAGCCCTGCCCCTCTCTAACCCTGACTTCCACTTCCTTCTACCGAGGGGGTACAGAAACTTTGGTGCGTGGGTGTACGCCAGCTGGCGTGACTGAGCGATGTCAGGACTCTAAATTATCATAATAGATAGAAATATCAATGTGCATTCTGAAGGATGAATGAAAGTCAAGCTGGGGTGGAAAGGAAATGTCGTTTGTAGCTTTCGTTAAGGAATTTCAGACTGCAATGTGTAACTGGAAATGCTACATACACTCAGACACACAGGCTTCTAGAAGATTCTAACGAACGTCCAGGACACGTGACACAACTTCTCCTGTACAAGAAAGGAGGAATTAGACAGGCAGAAGAGAGAGAGACGGGTGAAAGGTTGTCGAGAGGGAGAACAAGGCAGGCTGAGAGGTAGCAAGCAGGACGCTACTCCATACTTCACTCATGTGTGGTAGACTTTTGTGTCTACAGTGCAAGGCAAAGTAGTGCCGTATGAATACGCAATAATCCCAGTGGTTAGGTTGGATGAGGCAAACTTAATATGAAAAAAAAAAAAAAACAGGTTTTCAGCAACCTTCCATATTAAATCAATCATTCACAGGATAAAAACAAACTGGTGAAAAAGAGAAGACCACAAAAACAATGGAGAACGTAAAGTAAATACTGACCAGGAACTCTGTCAGTCTGTCCATCGATGTCAGCACACTGAAATCCCGGAGAGGGTTGGTAACAAATGAATCGTCTCTGTCGATCTGTCCTCTGCCACTCACGCACTCCTCTCTCTTATACTGTACCACTCCTCCCACTTCTCTGTCTCATAACTAAACGTATGCATGTATGTATGTATGTATATACTTTTTGTATGTGCACGAGTCTGGGCACAGGCATAACAGCCTGTTCTGTGAGGCCCAGCAGTCCTCCCATGTATCATACAATTCCTTGTCACCACTTCGGTGCTAAGCACCCACCGTCGATACTGAATACATAATAGGGCTGTCTCGTACAGGGCTGGTGTAATGGCATTGGCGTTTAATTTTTTATTTATTTATTTATTTTATTTTTTTGCCGAGTCTTATGGCAGATCAGCAAAATCTCCTTTGAACCATTCCCTATCCCAGCCAGGATTCGTACCCACTTCCACCGGGACGGTAGACCACCTCCCTACTGACACGGCGAAAATAAATATATGCATTCACAGTAAAAAAAAAATCAGAACGGTTAATATTGCAGACCTGTTCACTGGACCACTTCGATGTATAATTTATAGAATGGTAAAGTAGTATTTCAGTTTTACTTATGTTTGTTTATTAGGACTTGGTTTTCATATCCAGTGCCCTCCCTGTCTCTCTCCTCCCCCTCCCTCTCAATAGGCAGAATAAGCATCTGCCGACTAAATTGAACAAAATGCCGTTTGTTATATTCCAGTTTTTTCTTGCGGCTCCATAATGTTTGAACCCTCTACGAAGGAAGGCCTTGCATAAACCCAGTTCTATGTATGGAGTCTATTGTCCTTTATCTTATCCTGGTCAAGAATTTCGTCCTTTCACAGCTTATTCTACGTAGCTCAGTTGCAGAATAAAACAATATTTAACCTTTAAATCCATTGCATAACACTTTTTTTGTGACTAGCATCACATTCAAGTGTTAATCTATTGTTGGAAGTCAGTATCAAATATGGAGAGATTTCAGTTTTAGACCAAGTTAGAGTAAAAAGGGTAAAGTGGAAGGTTTCTTATAGTCCACACTTAGTTTACGTCCAGGGATTGGACACTCGAGCATATTCACGATCGATTTGGTGTAGTAACTTTGATTTTTTTTTCTAGGAAGAACTAGAGATATGACAAAACTGTTCCTTTCCGTGTGCTTCCTGAAGAAACAGTAACAACCTACGGCAATTGTTCTTTAAGTAACTAAGATTTGCTTTTCTGTAGAATTAATTCGAGACTTCAAAACAATCTGTACACTTTTTTCCTTAACCTTCATGTGAAAACAAATATAAACTATGACAAGGAGGCAATAGCAAGCTTGTTTGAAGATCCCACACCGGATGAGCATGGGACCGCAAGAGCAACAGCGATAACAACTATACTCTTTTTATTTTCTATCTATCTATATACCTAGGCTGCTTTTCCCAAGGAAAGGGAGGTTACTGAGACAGGACAACACACGCTCAAATACATTCATTCGCATCTTAGCCCCAAAGGGGAGAAGGGACAGATCCTCGCCGCACCACACTGCACGTGGGTCAACTGCGCAGTGCAATCAGTGACATCCGCAGCAGGGCCCGACAGCAGAGCTGGTTTACTCCTGCCACATCATAATAGACCCATCCCCTTACCCGCACCTGACCTGATCAGCTGATCAGATCAAATGCTGGAGATTATCCCCTCAGGGCTGCGTCACCATTTATTCATTCACAGTTTCTCTCCATTTATTTCTGTCACTCACAGCCACTCTTCCTTGCTCAACAGGCATCCCTCTCGCATCCAATGCTCTCTTCACACTGTCCATCCACCCTATTTGTGGTCTCCCTCTCAGCCTTACACCTCTCACATCAGATCTAGTTATCTTTTTCACCAATCGCTCTTTATGCATTCTCTCCATATGCCCAAACCATCGCAACACCCTCTGCTCAACTCGATCAGCCATCTCCTGAACAACTCCAGTTCTCCTTCACACTTCATCATTTCTCACTCGATCCATACGCGTCACTCCATACATATTCCTCAGACACCTCATCTCCATTACATTCAAACTTTTCCTCTCTGCTACACCCATATTCCATGTTTCAGCCCCATATAACGCAGTCAATACCACAACACCCTCATACAGCCTTCTCTTTACATCCATTCTAAGCGAACGACATCTAAACACTTTTTTCATTCCTCCCAGCACCTTTTCTACTTCATTCATTCATTCTCAACTTCAATTCTGCATCTATTCTTCCATCCACAGCAACATGCGACCTTAAATACTTAAAACACTCTACCTCCTCAAGCAACTCACCATTCAAAACTATATTCATCATCCTAACATCTTTTTATTTTAACTTGGTCTAAAATTCCTCTTTTCCTACCTGAATTGTTGAGTTGTACCAATAGGTTAACATTAAGATATCATGCTAGTCATGAAGCAATGCCAAGGAAAGATCGCAGAACAATACTCGTTTTGTAATTTTGCTAAGCAGACTACTGATCTACCATAAGACTCGCCAAGTAAAAAAAAAAAAGCCAATACCACTGCACCAGTCCTGTAAGAGACAGTCCTACTATGTATTCAGTATCGACGGTGGGTGCTTAGCGCCGAAATGGTGAAGTGGAAGTGTATGAAGTGTTTGATACGTAGGAGGACTGCTGGGCCTCACGGAACGGGCTGTTATGAGTGCTTAGACACGTGCACATACAAAAATTATATACATATATATACATACATACATACATATATACTTATTTTGTGATGAGATAGAGCAGTAGGAGGAGTGGTACGGTATATGAGAGGAGTGCGTGAGTGGCAGAGGACAGAGTGACAGAGGCGATTCATTTGTTACCATCCCTCTCCGGGATTTCAGTGTGCTGACATCAATGGACAGACTGATAGAGATCCTGGTAAGTATTTGCTTTACGTTCTCCACTGTTTTTGTGGTTTTCTCTTTTTCACCAGCTTGTTTTTAACCTGTGAATGGTTGATTTAATGTTGAAGGTTGCTGAGAACGTGTATTTTTTTTTTTTTTGTGTCAGATATTAAGTTAGCCTCATCGAACCTAAGCAGTGAGATTATAGCATATTCACACGACACTACTTTGCCTTGCACAACAAATGTCACCCATCCCTCACCAAAAACACTTCGTCCCCTTTATCTTATGCAGGAACTGATGAAATCTGTTTAATATATCAAAACGCTTTTCTGACAATCTGCGGCATCAAATCATCCCACACAGCATAAAAGCAAGATGGTGAAGAGGAGGAAACCCACCAATGAGAAGGAACTCTAGAAGTAAATATTACCTGAATTAATTTTTCTCTACTTTGGCCTAAAACTGTCATCTCTCCATCTCCATGCCTCGTTATAACAATATATTAACCCCTTAACCACAGGGCGTCACTTTCGTGACGCTCGGGTGCAATGGATCATACCGCGGGGTGTCACTTTTGCAATTCTGTGTTCTTTTGACTTCGCCCGGGCTTTCAAGTGGTTACTTGTATCATTTGTTAGTACTGACAGTGTCTAACAATAGTCAGTGCTGCTATTGTCATTTGTACTCCCATCCATTGTTGACAATTTAGCCATTTCTCCCCGTTCTTGACTGCCCTCCCTACCTCCCCTCCATTACCCTCTCCTCCCACCTGCCCCAGCTGAGCCACGCTAGGCAAATCTTGCCCGGATTTTTCCACTCATTTCATCCATTGGAATGAGCCCTATGCCTTATTCTTATACAAAATAATATATATATATATAAAAGAAAAAAGGTAATTGATAGTGCCATACACCTGGAATTGGCTAATTATCACCTGGCAACACCCCATGTGCACTCGTTCGCTAATTTTCCCAGTTTATTTCCTCTTGAAATAAGCTGTATGACCTGTTTTCATAATAAAAATATATATAAAAAAGGAAGGGAGAAGCCTAAGTGATATATACATTCACCTGGAACTACCTAATTTATTATGTATTTTCTAGATTTCCTACCAATCATTTCACAGCATATAAATTAGCAGCTGTCACCTCGCTGACGTTGTCAACCCTTGGTGGCCCCATATCCGCCTCGTCATTCAGTTCAGTGTTGTCTCTTGACATGAAACCATGTAGGACTCGCGCCCCTCCATTTCTGCAACTTCTAGAGGGCCCTGTGACCTCTACCCCTACTAAACCTCGTGTGGGAAGGGGTAAAGGAGTAAGTGACTCTGCTGTGGAGCGTGAACTGGCTAATTTATCCATGATAATGATGGACAGTGACTACAATCTTTCTGGTGAATCGTGTGATGAGCCAGTGGAGGAAATGGTGATAAACTCCCAGTACGAATGCTTCAGTGTCCCAAGTTCATCCTGGCTCCAGGGGAAAGGAGCCCTTAGTTACTGGAAGTGACAGTGTATAACATAGTGTAAATAAAATAGAAATGTAAATAATTACTAATATAAGAATATGAGTACAAATACTTGGAGTATTCTCAGTGAAAGCTTTGCTCTCTACGCCAGTTTACTGAACGAGAAAGTGATTGCCTGGAGTGAAAATAAACTACTATTACTGAAGGAAACTTATGGATAAATACTGTATATATATATATATATATATATATATATATATATATATATATATATATATATACTGTATATATATATATATATATATATATATATATATATATATATATGTATATATATATATATATATATATATATATATATATATATATAAAGTGTAATAAAGTACTAGGAATATAAAGTGTGAGTGTGTTTATGAATAATAAATGACAGAATACCAGCGGGGAACAAACGCAGGTGGGAAGCTGGTAGGCTACGCGCTCGTAATTTACATTGCTTTCACAGTTTTTTTTTTTTTTTGGAGTATGGATTCCAAACTACTTGAAAATCATAGAATAGTGTTTCTAGTTATAATATCAGGCCGTGGTAATCATATTACGGGGTGTCGGGAAGTATAAAGTGAAGACTTCGTTACCCAACTTTAGAAGTCTCCACAAGTCCTACGGTAGTCGACGAAGGCTCACCAAACATTCCAGGAGAAAGCTGAAGGTATGTGCCATAAACGTATTTAATTATAATATTCTAGGACTAATAACTGATTTTTGGCAAATATTTTTAAAAAGTCAGTTGAAGTGCGTGAGGTGCAAGGAATGCCTCCTACATGCGCGCACTTAAGGGGTTAAAGCTGCATTATGATGTTGGTCACGAAGAATTGCAAGGGACAGAATGTACTAGACCTGCTTCTCTCTGCTACTAAACTGTGTGATATGAAGGAAGCTGCAAAAGGAAGAATATTTTGGCCACGTCAAGATGAAAGATTTATGGTTCGGTTAGTATAGGAAGAATAACGGAATTAAACTAAGAAAAATAAACATTTCTTTAGGCGCTCACTTAAGCATGCTAATATTGACCCAAATTTGCATTTGAGCACTTTATGTTATAAGCATAGTCCAGCACGGCAGCTTTTTTTATTAACTAATCTCGGGATTGGATAAGTAAGTAAAATCTAGCTGGCTTATCGTTCTGCTGAATTTTACGCAGCAAATTTCAGAGACAAACACTTGGAGGGAAATACGCACAACGCAATAAACGTATTAACAAATGTGCTTGCCAACTGAGTGACCTGCATGGTACCACAGACGTTTTCAAAGTGGCGATGATAAAATCACTGTGGGAAGCAGAGATATTGATAGGATCAAGTGAACATTTGGTGGACAGTGGAGCTGAGACAGGAGAGTACTTGGGCACTGTCAACGTTATTTTCACATAATAATTTTCTATTCCAAATGCGATTTGTGCTAAAACCACCAAATTTATTAGTGTCGACATTTTCAACTAACATGTAGTCCCCTAACTCGCAAGTGGTTAACTGACTAGATCTGTTGAGTTACTTTAGCTCTGTCTGTGTAAAAAGAGCTCTGTTTAGCAAAATGGTGTGTCAGGTAATCATGAATTACACAAAAAGCTTTAGTTCAAAAAAGTGAAACATCTTATACGATATACTGTAATTATAGACAACAGTGATACGAATGGTTTCATTACTAAACAATCTAATTTCTGTTCTGCTCTGAGGTTTATTTCTCTTCAGACTGTGGAATCTGGGGTATACCGTGAGCTTGCTGACCTATTTGACACAGAGCGAGTGACCGTCTCCACATATAGCAACTTTGTGGCAGATATGAACACGTTGGTGAGGCCTGGTACTCATGTCGTCTTTGATGTTGACATCAACTTGTGGAATTTCATGGCTGCAGATTTCTCTCTGACAGGTTTGGACTCTGTACCCATGTTCACAGAGTAAGAGAGGGTGTCATGACTTTAACTGCGTGCGCGCTTGCGTGCATGCGTGTGTGTGCGTGTGTGTGTGTTCTTACCTAATTGACATACCTAATTGTCTCTTTACAGGAATGAGTCAAGCTCATACTGTCGCGTGTTTTAAACCATATTTATCGTACATATTCTTAAATTTGTGAATTGTTTTGGCACACACTATTTCATTCGGTAGTGCATTCCACTGATCAATTGCTCTATTTGGGAAACTAAATTTCCTTACGTCTTTATCACCTCTCTTTTTATGCAGTTTTTTGCAATGTCCTCTTGCTGATGCATCCCCATAGGCTAAGTAATCATTTATGTCTATTTTCTCCTTCCCTGATAAGCATTTATCTAACATAATCATGTCACCTCTTTTCCTTCCCTCCTGTAGTGTTGGTAGATTCAGTTTTTTTAGTCTTTCTTCATAGCTTAGATCCCTTAAGCTCGGTACCCATCTTATAGCGGCCCTTTGAACTTTTTCAATCTTGTCTATGTATTTTTTGAGATGTGGACTCCAGACTACTGATGCATACTCCAGGGTTGGTCTGATGAATGTTCATGTCTTCATTTATGTATGTGAACGCTCTTCTCATATTTGCAAGCAGTGTATACATGTTCCGTACCTTCTCACTGATGTGGTCAGCTGGAGAAAGTCTGTTATTGATAATCACATCTAGGTTCTTCTCTCTTTCTGATGTGTGTAGGGTTTTATTTCCTAACTTATAATCCCAATCAGGTCTTTTTCCACTTTTACCAAACTTGATTACATGACACTTATTCACATTGAATTCCATTTTGCCATGTGTTACTCCATTCATGTAATTTATTTAATTCTTCTTGTAGCTCTTTACAGGAGTCTGTGTTTGTAATTCTCCTTTCTATTTTTGCATCATCTGCAAACATACTTAGGTAGCTTTCATTTCCAGTGTTACTGTCTGTATCATTTATATACACTAAAAACATGATTGGTGCCAGCACTGAGCCCTGTGGAACTCAGCTAGTCACTTCTCTCCATGATGAGTAATTTCCCCTTAGTACTCTTCTCATTTCTCTTTTTATGAGAAAATCTTGCATGCAACAATACAGTTCGCCTCGAATTCCTCCTTGATGGTACAGTTTCCATAAAAGTCTTTGGTGTGGTACTGTGTCAAATGCTTTCTTGAAATCTAAACATATACTATCCACCCATCCTTCTCTTTCCTGAAATGTGTCTGTTACTCTGTCATAGTAGCTCAACAGATTAGTAACACATGATTTTCCTTTTCAGAAACCAAACTGTCTTTCTGTTATCATATTGTGTTCTTGTAGATGATTTACCCAAGCTCTTCTTATAAACTTTTCTAATACCTTGCTTACAACACTGGTTAGTGATACTGGTCGGTAGTTGAGTGAATTTTGTCTATTCCCTTTCTTGAATAAGGGAACAATGTTTGCTTTCTTCCAAATATCAGGTAGTTTACCTTGTCTCAAGGATTTCTTGAAAATTTAGCACCCAACATGAAATTTCATAAAGACCATTTGCTTTTCCTTTGTCTAATTTACTTAACTCCTCCTGTATTACTTTTTCTGATATTTGTATATCTGGTAGTATGTGTGGGCATGCATGTTCCACATAGTCCCTCTCCAAATTTTTTTCTTCTGTAAAAACTGATTGGAAATTCTTATTTAGTGCTTCACAAATATCCTTCTCTTGTGTGTAGGTCATTCCCTCATCCTTAATGGATAGTATTTTATCTTTTACTTTGGTTTTGCTTCTAATGTAGCTGTAAAATTGCTTCGGTTGGTCACTACTTTTATTTATGATATCCTCCTCAAACTGTTTTTGGGCTTCCCTCCTTATTCTTGTATAATCGTTTCTTGCCTGTTTATAGTTGTTTTATGCCCTTTCACTATTGTGTCTTCTGTATCTATTCCACAACAAATCTCTTCTTTCTTTTGATTTTTTATATTCTGTATTGAACCATTTCTTTATTTTCTTTCCTGCTTCTTTGTGCTGTGGGATGTACTTCTGGACTCGTATTTTATAAAGTTCACAGAATTTTTTTATATATAGCATTTAAATCTAGTCCTCTAAGCTCCTTTTCCTAATCAATTTCTAAGAAGTATTTCTTTAGGTCATGATAGTTTCCCTTTTTATAGTTTAGGCTATTTTTGTAACTTTCATTGCTGTTAACTATGTCATATGCAATCCTGAAGTTGCAACTTTGTACTGCATAGTCGCTTTTGCCGAATGGAGGGTGATATATTAAATTGTCAATATCGTTTTCTTGCCTAGTAATTATAAGATCTAGCATTGAGGGTACATCGAGTCCTCTTTTTCTGGTGGTTTCCCTCACGTGTTGCGTTAGGAAAAACTCCTGCACGAGATCCAGGAGCTTTTGGTCCCAACAGCTTTCTTGGCTTATTATATCTAGAGTATTCCAATTTATATTTGTATTAAAATCTCCAGTTAGTATAATTCTTTCCGATTTCTCTTCCATTCTATGTAGTAATGCTCTTAAACTCTGAATTGTACTCTCTGCCAGGTCCTCATATTCGCCTCTTTCCCATGTGTTTGATCTAGGTGGCATGTACAATTTGACTACAATTACTTTCCCTTCAGATGTATTGATCTCTACCTCAATCAATTCTACTTGTGAGGGTATATCTAGTTCTATTTCTTTGACTTTTGGATGTTTCTTAGTTAATATTATAATTCCTCCTCCTTTTTTAAAGTTCCTACCTCTTCTCCATATATTGTATTCCTCTAAGTTTGGGATGTCATTTGATATCCTTGGTGTTAATTTTGTTTCAGTTAGGCATATTATATGTGGTTCATTTTTTCTGATATAATCATTCATCTCTAATTATTCAGATACCATTCCATCCACATTTGAGTACATCAACTTAATCATCTTGTTTATATACTTGTCATGACTTGGTTCTACTACCTTCCTCCTTTTTATTTCCTCCTGTTTATGTACCACTTTCGTACCTGCAATCCAATTACCTTGTAAAAAAATCTCCTTCTCTGATCTTCTCTCATTTTTTGTTTTTGCTTCCTCCCTCTTCTCTTTCAGTAATTCCAGTTCCTCTTGTGATAGACATCTTTTTATCCATACATTTTGAACTTTGTGTGTGTGTGTGTGTGTGTGTGTGTGTGTGTGTGTGTGTGTGTGTATGGAAATAATACATATCAAATAGTTTTTATACAGTTTAAACCAAACTTTGTTCAAACCTTTAGAGACTGCCCTTGGGGACACCTATATTTTATTACATTTTTTTTTCCAGTACATTACATCAAATGTCAAAATCACAGGGCTATGTTAAACGTTTGCAAAATCACCTTAGCCAGTTTTTATTAATTTCAGACCGAACTTGGAGGAGGGGTTGGGGTAATTCAAAAATTAAATGGTTTATTTTTTATAATAATCAGTCAAAGGCCAACGTCACAGAGCAAAGACAACATAATCAGTCTTTTATCAAATGTTTGTGGAATGCATGCAGATGAGGAGAAAACATCAATAGAACAATAATCTGTCAAACATTTCGGTTGCAGGAAAAGGACGAGTGCCAAGGTTACAAGTAAAGGCCAGCTAAAATATTTCTGATCTGATTTAAACTAAACACAATCGAAGTATTAAGGTTCAGGTAAGAACAAAAGGATTCAGTTTTGAGAACAATCAGTCAGAAGTCAAGGTCGCAGGGCAAGGTCAAAGTTCGATCTATATGACTGTGCATGAACAAAATAAACTACTACTGTGAACATTTAAAAGCATTTTAGTTCTTAACTTACGATCTCTCTCTCTCTCTCTCTCATTGTTTTTGCTAACTCCAAAATAATAATTTTCCGTGATCCTGTTGGAGTGAAGGCCTAAACTACTATCTTTATTAAAAACAGCCATTATGAAAAACCACTCTTGCGTAAACATGTTTTTAACCCACCCCGTCCCAACCACTTTTCCACCAATGACTTCCCCCAGGCCCGACCAATTTTGGAAAAAATTTTTTTGGCTCAAACCTCCGGTTTTGGTGAGAAATATCGAAAATTCATAGGGAAATCGCTCACCTGAGATTTAAAATACTCAATACAGGTAGCAGTACCTCCTTACCTTACTGGGTTTTCTGTCAGGCTGGCTCCGAAGAAAACGAGTTCTATGGGAGAGTAACTATTCCACACCACTCATAAACGGTATTTATTTATTTGGTACGAATTTATATGTAGTACAAGAGTATATTGGTTTTCAAACAGTAATATAGGCATTATAAGCATTGTTTCACTCATCAAACCTGACCTTTTTTGGCAACATTACCTGATCATCATTTCTGATTGTTTCTTCCTCTAATGCTATGTAAACATTGTCCTCCACATTGTCATCAACTGGTGAATCATTCTGGTCCTGAATTTCGTATTATGGCACGAGAAGACTTTACTGGCCAGGTCACTGGTAACAGGTGAATTGCTGAGACAATGGCGTGGGGGGGGGGAGGTCATGTGGGGTAAGGCATTGTCCCTGCCTGGGATCTTGTAGAGGAAGGTGTCTCGGGTATACGTACCAAAAGTCATGCGCGAAAATTTAAAATTGTGCAAATTAGGGACCTTGCAATTGATGCGCGTTTATATACGTCAAAGGGAGTGACAGTGACAAAACGTGTGGACGTATATATATGTCAACGGGATGTGGTGGGTTAAGGAGCAAGACTGCCAGGTAGGTGACACTGGAAAGTTCCCAATGGTTCGTGCATTTTTAGTTGCCAAGCAGAATTGCCAGGTAGCCTGTTGTTGGAAGGGGAGCTGCTTTATAAGGTTATGCATTAATTTTTTTTCTCTATAATGTTGTATCTGGATGATTATTTGTTAAATTATGTAATTTAATTTCTCTTTGCATGATGAAGTGTTTAGAGTGCTGTGTAATGTAAGAAAGCTCTGAAATATTTTGGATAGCTGTTGTTGCTTGGAGCACCTAGAACAATCGAGTAGTGAAGAAGGTTATAAAGGGATGAGGGAGAAAATAAAAGAAGTTCAGTCAGTTTTACTTGTGGTCTTGTGAAGTTAGGGTAGCTCTGGAGTTGTAAAGCAGACAGTGTAATTCCTTAGAAACTGAAAGAAAACCATTCGGGAGCCGAATGCTAATAGCCCGCCAGAATATGCTCTTCGCTAAGCCCAAGAGTTTGACCACGTCTTGATACCGTGAAGGTTTCATGCTCTTAAGCCGTTCATGAGATATAATGGTGCTAAAGGTGGTCGATTAAAAATATTTGACCTTTGGCAGCTATTTTGGTGACCTTGACCTTGACCCCAAGTACGGATTATCGAACTCATCCAAGGTCTTGGCCATTTCCTGCTACCCTGAGGGTTTCATGTTGGTAGCTCGAGCTGTTTCCTAGATATAATGGTGCTAATGGCATGTGCTAAAAACTAGCTGACATTTGGCAGCCATTTTAGTGACCTTGACATTGAACCCGAGTGTCCATTTTCGAAAATCTCCATGATTTTGGCCATATCTTGGTACCCTGAAAGTTTCATGTTGATAGCTCAAGCTGTTCATGAGACATAATGGTGATAATGGCAGGCGATAAAAACTAATTTACCTTTGGCAACCACATTGGTGACCTTGACCTTGACTCTGAGTGCCCATTTTCGAACTTGGCTAAGATTTTGGCTATATCTTGATACCCTGAAGGTTTCGTGCTGATAGCTCAAGCTGTAATGCGAACACACACACACACACACACACACACACACACACACACAAGTGGACAAAAACATTATTGCATCACCCTGTAAAGGCAGGAGATAATAAAGACAATGAATGTCAGAAGCCTGTGTTATTTCTACGTCTGAGTTTATCTTGTGTACATTGAAAGGCTAACCCTACAAAGAACGATTCACTGGGCGATGTCCTTCCTATACTGAACTACTGCTGTTGGAGCCTGTGGCAGCGTGGGACGAGGACGTAACAAGTGGTGCCAGGAGTTGGGATAGGAAAGTGCTGCAGAAAGTTAAATCTTCGACATGGAGCCAGAAGATGTGCAGACAACAAGCCATGCAAGGCAGGAGGATGCATCTCTGGCTGTAGTCATGAAGTTACTACAAACACAAACTAAAGGAAAGAAAGAACTCTGTGAGCAACTACAAGCACAAAGTGAACAGCTACAGGCACAAAATGAAGAACAGAAAGAGCTCAAGAAAGAACTCAGAGAACAACTACGGACAAAAAGTGAAGAGAAAGAATATGAAAGGCTTCAAGAGTCATTACAGGGGCAACAAGAGGAGTTACAACTGAGGATGCGGGGACAGTATGACACTTTCATGGGGGAAGTAAAGGAAAAACAGCAACAGTTGAAGAAGGAAGTATTCACTAAGTTTCAGCAACAAAAGCGTGAGGTATGCAATAACGGAGTGCTGACAGCTTTTAGATGACCAGTTGAATTTAATTTGTGATAGAAATCTTGCAGTGCTGAGCCTCAGCATAGTTTACAGGAAGCAAATTAAAAAATGGACAGTGTTTGGTGAATCTTGACGAATCCAAAGCACTTAAAGGTAGCATTACAGAGATGAATAATCAGAATGTAGGCATTTTGAGTCCTGGACTTAATTGTGAGGCCCCAAACCAGTGAAATGTATGGCTATATTGGGGGTCCAGTTAAAAAGAAACCTCAGGAATGTGATGGTGAAGTATCTTGGGATGCCTACCATGTGCAGTTTGAGTTACTTGCTGATCCAAATGGTTGAGATGATAGGCAGAGGGTAGTGCGCCTTCCTGCATGTCTCAAGGGTGCGACAATGGAGATTCTTGGCCAGATATCGGTGGTGAAGAAGTGATGGAGCACAGATACAGGACTATGTACCCAGTCTGAGGTATACAGAACAAGATTTGGGACCCATGTAAGGGCTCGAGGCGAATCCCTTCAGCAGCTTGCTCATTACCTGGAGAGTATGGCACACAAGGTGTACCCTGGAGGAGCACCTAACCTAGTGGCTATTCTTCTGAGGGACCAGTTCATCGATGGTCTGGATTGTGCAGAGTTGAAAGTGCAAGTGAAGCAAGCCCTACCAAGAAGCACGCAAGAAGCACTAGCTATGGCTCTGGAATCTGAGTCCTACATCAGGTCCAGTACATCCAGTTTGGAAGCAGGACGAAATACAGGATGCAAGGCAAGAAAGGGGTAGGTATGTGAAGTGAAGAAATTTGATGGAAGTTGCTTGTATTGCAAGAAGCCAGAACATAGGAAAGAGGACTGCTACAAGTGGAGAAGGAAACAGAAGATCAAGAGGAGGTTGCTAGTTCTGTGAAAGATCAGGATATAGGAAGGGGAATTATTACAAACTGAGGAAGGACCAAGAACAGTTACAGAACAATGCCAAGAAATTTGCAGTTGTAAAAACAAGGTGCTGCGCATGAGGTGAGGTGGAACACTTCAGTTCTGAATGTCCAGAGAAGAAAAAGGAGGATAAGAAGAAAGCTGCAGGAGGACAACTGGCAAGTTGGCTCAAGAAAAACAACTATGAATTGCAGCACCATCCTGGGTGGGTACATAGCTAAGTTAAGTACCTGAGTCTTTGGTTTTAAGACCCAGTTGGCAAGCAAGGTAGTAGGGATTAAGATCTTAGTAAGAAATGCAGCCGTACTGCGGTGACAGAGCCAGTGTCAGCTGAAGAAGACCTGAAGAGGATGCAGATTGAGGATACAGATTTATAACCAGCGCTAGAGAAGCTGCAACGGAGTAGAGTGTGACCGTCTTGGGAAGACGTTTCTTGGTTCAGCCCTGCGACTAAAAGCTACTAGATTCAGCGGGACCTTCTTCGTTTGCACAATAGACTACTGGAGTGACAGTGGGAGACACCTGATGGCCCCAGCAAGTATTGGCAACTGGTGGTACAAAAGAAAATAAGGTCTGAGGTCTTAGAAGGGTCTGATAACCAGATCACTCGTGGGCACCTGAGAGTGAAGAAAACTCTGAGTAAGCTGTGACAGAGGTTCTACTGGACTGGCATGTCAGGATGTTGAAGTGTGGTATTGGGTCTGTGATGTATGTTGATCCAAGAAGGGACCCAAGAAACGTGGTTTCGCCCATCTTCATCTGTACCAAGTGGGTACACCAATGGAAAGAGTCGCATAGGACATTGCTGGACCTCTGAACTCACTGAAAGAGGAAACCAGTATATATGCATTGCCATAGAGTACTCAAAACAGTGGCCAGAAGCCTATGCCATTCCTGATCAGGAGGCCGCAACCATTGCTCAGGTGTTGGTTGACCAATTATGTTGTTCTGGGATGTCAAAAGGGCTTCATTCAGACCAGGGTGGAAACTTCGAGTCTGCTGTGTTTCATGAGTGCTGCAAATTGCTGGAGAACATGAAGACCAAGACGATTCCATCAAGGCCACAATCATGTGGAATGGGGGGAATTCAACTGAACCCTGGGACAAAAACTGGCTAAGTACTGTACAGAGGGACAGATGGAATGGGATCAGAAATTACTTGCGTTGCTGATGGCATATCGGTCTGCACACCCCTGCAAAACCGATGCTGGACCACGAACCATGATTACCAGTTGATCTGTTAATGGGAAGACCACCTGATGAAGAGCTGCCTACAGACACCTCCAGCTATGCGAAGCATCTTCAGGAAGACTGGTTGAGGTACATCATCAAGTTAAAGGAGCTCTGAAGTTTTCAGGCGAAGTGATGAAGTGCAAGTATGATGCCAGGGAAAGTGAGGTGAACTTCAATGATGGTGGCAAAGTTTGCCTATACAGTCCTCATCGGAAGAAGGGACAGTCACCGATTCTGCAGAGCCCATGGGATGGGCCCTACACTGTGATGGACTTTCTCTCATGTGTAACGTACCAGATTCACGGGCACAGGAAGTCTCGGCCAAAGGTAGTAAACGTGAAACGTCTGTGGCAGTTTCATGGGCCAGGACAGTATGCCAAGGACTTCTTCAAGGAATTGTGCACACAAACAACAGATGATGTTGAGGAGGACCAAACGCCTGAAGCAGAAGAGGATGGTGACAGTTTCCCAAGGGAAGAAGTGAATCAAGAAGAGGACCAAGTCATTCCAGGAAGAGTGGACTGTGTGGACGAGCAGGGATGTCGTCAGAAATGTCATAGAAGAAAACCTGGTAAGTTGAAGGACTATTTTGTGTACGATTCAATGTTTTGTTTGGATTTCAGATTACGTTTGTAAACTTTGTGTATTTGTCGGGATGACAAAAGGACTAGGGAGAGGGTATTGCTAAGAAGCAGGGGTGCTAACCGGGAGATACTGGAAAATTCCTTATGGTTCCCGCATTTTAAGTTGCCAGAGTTGCTGAGTAGCCTGCTGTTGTGAGTGGAGTTATGTTCTAAAATAAAGCTTTAATCTTAATTTTTTCTCTCTACATCGTTATCTCGATGATTGTTTGTTAAATTATGTAATTTAATTTTGGATGTCTCAGACTTGGAACTGTTGTCGCTAGGAACACCTAGAACAATTGAGTAGTGAGCAAGGTTATAAATAGTCCGTGAGCCATGTACCCCAACGTAGTGCGATTGGTACCATTCAAGGTATCCAATTCTAATATGCATATTTTGAAAGATAGATATCTGGTGATCACATTTTTGCATGATAGCAATTTAGAATCGGTAGCTTATCTTCTACAAAGCCCATCAAAGGAGATGCCCCTAAAGCACAGAATTGTGTCAAATAAATCTGTAGTTTTACCACAGACTGATGAATTGATACATTTGTGATAGAATATAAAACAATATATACAGTTTTTAATTTATTTATGATACAAACATATTCTATTGAAAATGAAGGCATAAATCACATTAAAATTATTGTATTTTGGGAATACACTCATTGTTGAAAAGACTAATGTCTGGAGAATGTTCATGATCAACAGTTTTTTCTAGTCGTCCTCATCTTCATAATCATCATTATCATCATCATAAGGATTATGACATTCACGTTTTCTGTCAGCACCTTCATCAGTTGGATGGTTCTCACATGTTAACAGTCTGTAGAGTTCCGAACACTTCAACCCATTGACAGCACAGCTACATTTGGGTGCTGTGCAAGACAGTTACTGTGAGTTTTTCTTGTCCTCCGATGATTTTCACCTCCCAACTTTACGCACTAGGTGTTGGTACTTGTGGGTATTGTTCCAGACTTCTCCTGATAGATTTCTGAAAATTAGCACGAAAAATGTGTTTTTGCAAAGCGTTACTTCAGGATGGTAGATGATGTGGCTCATTATGTCCATTTTGGGATGCAAACAACCCATAGCGCAGTTCATTAACTGTTTCCGTCGCAGTTTTTGATATTGCCTACAGGTGAATGATTCTAGCCTGTCTCTCAGAGATTGGGATACAGTCCATTCTTTCCGAAGATCACAGAATATTTTCTGTAACTGAATGTCATCTTTCAACATTTTAAAGGTGCTCAGCTTCTCACCTCCAGCAAATGTGCTGACTGAGTCACATCCGGTAAAACTGTGCATTCCAATAATTGCCTCACAAACAGATTTACTTAGAATCCTAGCGATTTTCTGTACCTCTGTGTATTTCACTCTAGCCTGGGTTCCACTTTTCCAATAGTTAGGTAGGAATGTCTTTATGGAAGGCTAGCAGCAAAAGGAAGACATCTGTATAATCTGAAACGACGACGATTGTCTTGAAACCACAGGCCGCTGCATGAGCTGAGTGTAAAAGGATACGTGTGTTAGCCACTTCTTGGGTTGTCTTTAGCTCTACCACAATGTCACAACTTTGGGCACTTATCCGATTACAGATATCATTGCATGTGACAAAGTTTTGCCATTTAGTCTGTTGACATATCTCTCCTGTTTCCATTCATGGGCAAGAAACTGAATGAGAGAAGTGTTGTTGCTTGTGGAGATAAGAAATTTTCTCTGTACCAAAACCTGTTTGGATTGAGTGTTTTCGTATTGTACGCTACTGGATGTAGATTGGCCTAATTGTCTCTCAACATTTTTGATAGAGATTTTATTATAAACATGAAAGACAATATCTAATCTTTCACTGTTTGATGCTTCATGAAGGCCCTTTGACAAAACCAAAGATGCAATGTCTCCAAAGATTTTCTTCTCTCCTTTTATCTTGTGAACAACAGCCATTCCATCTACTATGCAAGCAGATGATGGAGGCATCACTTCTGATGCAGATACATTTTTTGTAACTCCTTGGAAAGTACAGACTTGACCGTTTTCCTCGGCAGGCCATCAGCTGTAGCAAGCGACCATGGCAAGGGACCTAGTGCGAATTTTAAAACCTCCTTCATGTCAAGTTCCTGTGTCTGTGCCATTATTAGCATATTGCCAATGAGTCAAGTGGTTGCTCTCAGAATGACATGTCTGCCATTGGCTTTCACTCTTTTGGTTTTACAGGTTTCACTGAAGTCTTGAGCTTCATTCTGGGAAGATTATGGAATATGATCAGTGGTGGAGTGGTCTCCAATCTCTTCACTTTGAAGTTCATGTAAGAATTTCCACCACGATTATGTGCTTCTTTTAGATCTGCTACAGCATCATCTGGAGCTACAGTGGCGCTTACAATGTTCACAAGCTCGCTTGATTCTTTGAAAAGATTCACCAAATCACCTATGACACTAATCACTGAACAAACAGTAGTTTCGTCTTTCAGCATTCGTGGCTTGTGCAGATCTGCATGCTGCATGTCTGGTTTGTTTAGCTGGACTTCTCACGCAGCATCTTGATGTAAGTACTTTTGTACTCAGCAGTTAGATAGTATTGTCTGAAGCACCAGTATTCAAACTAAAACGACAAGTTCCACCTGCAGTGGTTGGTGTCTTTGTTGACTGTTTCTTCTGTTGCCTGGTCAACAGACAAGAGACCAAATGTACTAGTCTTCTATCTGACCAGCAAACCAGCCTTCATTGGACTGTCATAGAGATCTGGATTTGTGTCAGACAAGTTAAACATTTCAGCAAAATACACACTGAGACAGCATGCATTGTTTACTTTGTCATTTGCAAAGCACCATGGAATCAATGAACAGATACATGCCATATGGAGCTCCCAATTTCCCTCTCTTGTAGCCCATAGCAGACAAAGCAAGACAGGGACAATGTCAATGTAACTCATCCAGAATTCTGACAAGTACCACTGTCATGTTCAAGAAAATCTATGCATGATGCAAAGTAATGAAGCAAACCATCAAGTTTCGCATTTGACATCGTCTCGTGATAAATCTCTGAGCAAAGATTTTCATGAAGGTCATAAATAACTTCTAAACCCTCTTCAACGTGTGGTGAATGATTTTGTTCCATCCATGGGACGAATTCCTTGAAGACAATGCGGAGTAAAGTTTCATATATAAATTTGTGGGTTCTCACTGCTCTCCTGTACTGGCGGCCTTCCATGACACCAGCGACTGATCCTTCTGCAACAATACCAGCTTCTATTATAATGTCCTTCAACCCGCCATCAGTGAAACCGTTTTCCAATAATGTTAAGTAGATTGCACATAGTATGGAATGCACCTATCTGCAAAATTACTTTCTTGAATCTGTCAGTATGTTTCCACACAATCTCTACAGCCTTAACATAGATTCCTGATCAAACACAACTACAATTTTGGAAAGGTTTAGGGTGTCCCTGATCTGCACTGAGTGCTTTAATATTTCATGTATGGTTTCCATATCAGTTGCTGGGGCATTTATAGTTATCTTTTGTCACTGTCAGGTCTCTTCTCATGACAATATTGACGCATGTCTATCCCAACACTTGTTGGTTGTCTCCTTCAATCTGTCTTGTAAGTATCCATACAAGATTCTTCTTGTGTGCCTCAGCAGTCATATTAGTCAACACTTTTGAGGATGTAAGGATCGACTTGCTTCCCTGGCACGAACACAGTCAAAGGTCCTCGGGTAATGTGAGGCTTCTTTTCTTGTTTTTTTGAATAGCTGGAAGAGGAGGTTTATATGGCTTTGGTCCAAATATCTGTGGCTGTGCAGTTATGCCATGAACTCTGTGAGACGTTCCCTCTCCTGTCAGGGTTTCCTCTAGTTCATCAGTGTTTTCTCATGCAAGAGTTGTAAATACATGATCTTGTATATTATCTCGCAGGATAATGTTATCTGTAGCACCAGCGAGCTTTAGCAGGCACAGATCAGTTAAATTTTCTTCGATAGTAGTATATGACACTCCATGACCAAGCCTGTTCTAAATCCGGATAAGCTCAATATTGCCGGTTATTGCCTTTACAGCAGATGGCAGAAGTACATGTTTAGGTGGAACTTGAGATCCCCTACTCACTGCCTGTATAAGACCCTGAGCAAGTGAGTATACTAGCAGTGAACGTAGTTTTCAGGATTGTTTGGGAGGCACAGCTCCA
The DNA here is from genome assembly GCF_032717465.1 of Coenobita brevimanus. NCBI lineage: Eukaryota > Metazoa > Arthropoda > Malacostraca > Decapoda > Coenobitidae > Coenobita > Coenobita brevimanus. Next base: position 32,845,656 of record NC_136999.1, on the reverse strand, counting down.
CTGACCAGTGCAAAAAGGAGCTTTGTTACATTTTCTGGCATTTTCACACTACTAGTTAGGGTTGAGAGTAGAAATGGCCATGTCTATTTTCATCCTGGTCTTTTATAACAGATCTTAGGTGTAACGCTGCTCTCTCCAATGTCTGCTGAACATTAGCAGAGTTTTCCTGAAGTATTTTCAGTTTGCTCTTCAGCTGCTGATTTTCACGTGCCAGGCCATAGGCAGTTAAGCTGAATGGAAATACCAAGAGTTTTTCCTTTTCATCGGCAATTATATGAAGCACGTCTCCAAGATCAGCTTCACGTTTCCTTCGAAAGTGTTTCTTAATGGACTCTCGTATTTCCACTCGAAGGGACAGCATGCTGTCCATTAACACATTTGTAAGCTCTGCTAGTTTCATAACTGGGTGATTTAAACAGTTCACATCGGATATACTGCAACAAGTGGTCATAGGCATCCCTTGCAGCCTCCTTGTACTAGTAATCAGAGTCCTCAAAATCATATAAAGTGCCTGTATCAGTTCCGTCTTCTATGCCGTTTAAGTTGGTATAAAGTCTGCAACAGGACTTATGATACTATGCCTCTGCTGCAACAAGCTCTCTTGAGGCAAGAGCTAGAATTCTCGTGTCAATACGCTTTGTTGCAACTTCTGGTATCTTGAGTCTGCTTGTAATTCAACACGCTTTATCAAAGGCTTTCTGGTTCTTGGTCCTTTTATGTACTGAATTGTGTTGCCTTTTCCGATGGGCAAAAATACAAGTTTTATCTAAATCTCTTGAGGCTGATGCCTGTTTCCTTGCGGAATATCGCTTCACCAGTGAAAAGGGGCAGTCATCTTTGACTTAAGGTTCATCTAAATCACGCTTCATAGTGAACATCTGGCGAATTTTCGATGATTAAATACCTCAGGCATATCTCCCTCTCGCACGGTTGCGGCAATGTCTAGCAGCGGTGTGTGCTGTCTTATTCTGGCAGCTCTAAGAAGAGTGTTCTAAGAATCATAGTCTCTTGGTGATATGACATCAATGTTTGCAACATCGTCGCCAGAATGGATTATGCATGCCTTCTCTGTATGCTGATCCATCTTCAAGGTGCAGAGTAACGTTCACTCATGCACCTGATAAGACACAAGATTATTAAAGAAATGAGACAAGAATGAAATTAGCATGTGCCGAGGTAAGCACAAGTAAGCCGAGTAAGTATGTCACAATTATGTAGAATTATATCACATTCCTGGGAAGTATATTTATTTAAGGCTTATGAGAATGCCAGGCGCTATGTGGCAGTATATTGAAGGGGTCAGTTTTGGCGCCGTTTTTCACGACAACTATCAACTGGATTCTAATGATACTTGACAGTCCTATCTAATATACATTCCTTGATGTTAAAGTGTTTGATGTTTTGTGAACGGAATGACTGTGACAAAAGGAAAGCATTAAGAAACCACCGACCTTTGGTGATGTTAGGATCATTTATTATCCAATGGATTTTGATAAAATATGGCATAGTGTCTTCCTATAACCAACACTCCACTCAACAAAACATGAATTACAAACAACATAATGATAATTAAAAGTCAGTTAAGCCCACATGCGCACACACCCCACCATCAACTCCATTTTCCGAATGTTCAGAAAACAGATATTCAGTAGTAATTTGCGGCTGTCTAGCCAGTGTAATCTACCTGTTTGGGATTTCTATCATGCAGATTCTCAGTGCCTATGGGAAAATCTTTGAAATGAAACAAATTAACCTTGTACACCTTTTGTGGTATTGACCACCCACGGTACCTCACAGACTTAGTAGGATGGGAGAAAGAATAGAGGAGGTTCAGTCAGTTTTACTTGTGGCCTTTTGAAGATAGTGTAGCTCTGGAGTTGTGGCAAATAAAGACAACGAAAGTCAGAAGCATGTGTTATTTCGACGCCTGCATTGATCTTGTGTATATTGAAACGATGACCCTATGAAGAATTATTCACTAGGCAATGTCCTTCCCATACTGAACTGCTGCTGTTGAATCTTGTGGCAGTGTGGGACGAGGAAGTTAGAATCTAAATATGTGGAAAAAAAGATCACTTCCCTAAATATATGAAAAAAAAAAAAAAAAACAGTATATGAAAAAAGTCCAAATCTGTGAAAAAATAACTTCAGTTTAAATGTATGAAAATTAAAATCAAAGTATGTGAATGATAAAAAATTTAAATATATGAACAATCATTTCAGATTTAAGTCAGTAAAAAATCACTTATATCTAAATATGTAAATCACCATAATGTCTAAAACTATCAAAAAAATTGCTTCAAATCTAACTCTATAAAAGAAACGGCCATAAGATCATCAATAACCCTTGCTAGGTTACGGTTTCAATTTGGACCCATGTTAATAAAGCATTTTTTGTTAAAGATTCCCTCACTTATATTTCTCCAAAGTTACGTCCTTTCCTCCTGGCACCCTGATCTCCGCTTCATGTACCATTTTTGCACTATGTTCTAAGTTTGATTTTCCCAGGATGATTACACGTCCATTTTTTGTATTTTCTTAAGCAAAACTTCACCTATACTTACCTAACTAATAACCTAACATAACTTGGTAGTCAGGAAACAAAGCTCTCCTCACCTAGATTATCCTGCGTAAGAAATGGTGCAAAAATGGGACAGAGAAGGGAAAACATTCTCCTTGAACACCTAGGCCGGTATTCTTGTCGGTTAAGAAAGCTCATTATCCTCTTTTCCTCAACGACGTATTTTGCATTTTACACCTTACTGTCCTTGTTTGTGTTATATAATTACTCTTAACATCACCATACTCTTCATAAATAACTTACAAAGGATTTTGACTATCCATATTAAAAATTAAATCGCTATGGAGGACATGTTTGGGAGCTTCCTTAACTGACGAGAAGACGGACCCGTGTGTATTTCTGCATCCCTCTATAGTGTCATAATACTCACAGAACTCTTCGTGCGCAGGTCAGTGCGATTTCTACGTTGGCCGGAGCACCTACTTTCCAATGCCACTGTCGATATTGGCGCAGAAAAACAGTCCTGTTTCGCCTGCTGTGGATAGGGGGTAAGTATGCTGAAGAGAATGATCAAAACAAGATGAAAAACACTCATTACACCCAGATATGCGTGGCGCAAAAGGCTTCTCTAACGTTAATTCAGTGATTTGCGTTTTTAAAGTGAAAAATTTATGTGAGTAGAGTGACAATTTACTATCCATTTCAGACCCTATGAAGCATCGTTTTTCGCAAATATGTTCTACAGAAACAGTTGGATCAATATGACATTTTGGCACAGCTTGTTTGACACCGTCCCCTAATTTATGGCACTACAGTGCATTGCCAAGTGCGTTTCATTAAGGAGTACTCTTGGCTTGGAAGGTGAAGCTGGCAAGAGCCGAGTAGACATTCGGACAGGGGAAGACGGGAGTGGAGGGAGAGGTGGTGGAGTGATACACGTCACAACTACGTCACATAAAACCTTCCCCTGTCCGAATGTCTACTCGGCTCTTCCCAGCTTCGCCTTCCAAGCCAAGAGTAAACTCCTTAATGAAACATACTTGGCAATGCACTGTAGTGCCATAAACTAGGGGACGGTGTCAAACAAGCTGTGGCAAAATGTCATATTGTTCCAATTGTTTGTTTAGAACAGATTTGCGAACAACGATGCCTCATAGGATCTGAAATGGATAGTAGGAGTCTGAAGATAGGAAACGTGGAAGACTAAGAAGAATTATGGTTAATGGAAGTAGTTAGTAGTAGTAGCCTAGTAGAGGTAATAATAGTAACAGTGGTGGTGGTAGTAATAGTAGCAGCAGTAACAATGGTGGTGGTAGCAATAGTAGCATTGGTGAGGATAGGAAACGTAGAGGACTAAGAAGAAGAATTATGGATAATTGAAGTAGTTAGTAGTAGTAGAGGTAATATTAGTAACAGTGGTGGCCGTAGTAATAGTAGTAGTAGTAGCACTGGTGGTGATAACAATAGTAGTAGAATTGATGGTAGTAGCAGTAGGAGTAGTAGTAGCAGTAGAATAGTGGTTGTAGTAGTAGTAGTAGTAGTACAGTAGCGATATTGGTGGTGGTAGTAGTAGTAGTAGTAGTAGTAGTAGTAGTAGTAGTAGTAGCAGTAGTAGTAGTAGTAGCAGCAGCAGCAGTAGTAATATTGGTGGTGGTGGTAGCAGTAGTAGTAGTAATATTGGTGGTGATGGTAGTAGTATCAGCAGTAGCTGCAGTAGTAGTAGTGCATTCATCATGATGAAGTATACGATCTCACTGCGAAAATGCTACAGCAAATATGCCATGATGTCACCATAGAGCCAGCTCTGCTACCTCTAGACGGTGATCACATCATACACAGATCAGCAAACACATCAAATGATGCAAGAGTGGATGTCGGTGCTCGAGGTTTCTGGACACTTGGGCAGAGGGCTTTCTTCGACTTTAGGATATTTCATGCTATGGCAGCATGTCTCCTCAAACTGTCTCTCGAGGCTGCACACAAGAGGAATGAACAGGAAACATACAGACACTATCAAAAAAGGATCCAGCATGTGGATCACAGTCGATTCACTGCCCTTGTTTTAACAACATCAGGTGGGATGGGTCCAGAGGCGTTGATATTCTCCTCGAGACTGGCACAGGTTCTTTCTGAGAAGAAGCATCAACCTCAGAGTTCTGTTATGACCTAGATGAGATATCGACTGTCATTCTCCCTCGTGAGGTCTGCACTCCTATGCTTCACGGGTACAAGATCATCAGCCCTCAGGCCTGTCTCTCTGGCGGGTATGGACTACGAACCTACTGTGGTCGGGAGCCGCATAGACCAGCGACTCCAACAGATTAATGTCGTTATACTGTAAGCACTATAATGATAATGAGAAAAATAAAGTAATAACAGTAGTAATCTATGGCTTGTAACCACATTCGCTGTCGTGTTTTGGGCCAACAGATTGTATGATAAGGGACAGTGTTAATCTTCACATTCGATTCCAAATGGTGAACTGTATTATGAAAGTTGGTTTTGATCTTCACAATATAATTCCCAAATGGATGGAGGTGAAATTAGAACAAAGTCGTCGTCGTAGTAGTAGTAGTAGTAATGGTGGTGGTGGTGGTGGTGGTAGTAGTAGTAGCACCAGTAGTATAAGTAGCAGTACTAGTAGTAGTAGTAGTAGTAGCAGTAGTAATGGTGGTGGTGGTGGTAGTGGTAGTAGTAGCACCAGTAGTATAAGTAGCAGTAGTAGTACTAATGGTGGTGAAGGTGGTGTGGTGATGGTGGTAGTAGTAATAGTTGCAGTGGCAGTAGCAGCAGCAGTATATAATTATTGTTCTTATTTGTTTTTTTGGTAGTAGTAGCAGTATAGTAGTAGTTGTAGTAGTGGCGGTGGTGGTGGTGGTGGTAGTAGTAGCATTAGTAGTAGTAGTAGTAGTAGTAGTAGTAGTAGTAGTAGTAGTAGCAGCAGCGGTAGTAGTAACGGTGTAGTAGTAGTAGTAGTAGTGGCAGTAGTAGTAGTGGCAGTAGTAGTAGTAGTAGTAGTAGTAGCAGCAGCAGCGATATACTATTCTTATTACACTTATTTGTTGCTGTTTTTGTTGTTGTTGTGACCCCAGGCTCATCTAGACGTGAATCTGGTGTAATTTTCTTGTCTTAATTTACCATCATGGAGAAGGCAAAGTTACATTGTTGATTAAAACGTATATGGAAACTGAAATTAACAAATACAGATCTGTGTGTGTGTGTGTGTGTGTGTGTGTGTGTGTGTTTGTGTTTTATGTTAGCTGATCTGATACTACACGAGTCCTTAAGTTACAAACAAGAAAATAATTATCTCTTGTCATGTCTCCTTGATACCATCAGATGAGGTAAGGCCTATGTATCTATCTATCTGCCAATCCATCTATCTATAGCCAGGCGTCTTAATCCCCTGAGGGTTGGCCACAAACAAATCGTCTCCCAGTTGCCCTGCCCTCTGCATTTTGCTGCCCTCTTTTCAATTGACACCCTCGTCTTTCATCATCCGTCCATATCATTCTTGGTCTCCATAACCCCCTTTCCCCTTCCACCTCATTCACATTCACTCTCCTCTTCAGTCTCTCATTATCCATCCTCTCCACATGGCCACATGAGGTAAGGTATAATATAAAAACATACGAAAACGCTAAACCCTTACGGTGCTTATTTTCATCATCACACCCAGTGGACTGAATTATGCTGTTGAGTTGCTGTTTTCCTGTAGTCCACCGTCCTTCCCCTCGTGGGACAGGAATGTGACTGAGAGGTAGTTTTTCCGGTTGAATGGGTGTAACATTGGGAAGTTGCCCCTCTACAGCACAAATATGTAAATGAATATGTGGCTAACCACGCCTTGGTAACTAAGGAAGTGAAAAATAAATGAAGAATGGAAAATATTAATATATGGAGGACTATATATTTCTGGATAAAACAATGCACACATAAATTAAACAGCGCTTGTGCCGTTGATACAATATGAACGTGTACCAAACATTTCACGCACTATTTAGCCTTCTGCACTGTGTTGGTAAATCTGCCATCACATTATCTCTGAAATGCCAGGGAGTCTATCAAGGGTATTATGGTATTTATGGACATCACACTGAACTGATCATTGTTGAATAATGCGATTACGTAAATAACAAACATAATTACAGGAACTGCAGTCGAAAACAGGATGTATACTTTGCATATGATACAGGACAATTAGGGATTCAACTAGACAAAATGAATAATCATTGCCGTTTGAATATTAATGCAGTTACTCGTATTATGATCATATAAATGTTTTATGCATATACTGTGTTATTTCAGTATTTGTCATTACTGTTTAAGTAGGTAGCCGAAAAGTAATGTGATCTTTAGCATCCGGTTAGACCCGATAGCTTTGGTAATACCACAATGTTACTTGGTAAATGTCACACCAAGTTCCTTGACTGATATGTACAAAGAGTCTCTCTCTCTCTCTCTCTCCTACGACTTATATCATTTGTCTTCACAGTGCCTTTGCGTTGATGGAATCGGGTTTATATAATAGGTGGATGAGGCACTCCCTGGCCAACACTACCGCCTGTGTCAATCCACCCATGGTCATCACCGTCACTACTGTCCTCTCACTCACCAACCTCTGGGTAATTATAACACTGTATATAGTTTGTCAAGTACTGCATATCTATCTATATCTATAGTTCTATCGGTATCAAATACCAGTTGCCATTTCCGTGAGGGATGGGTACTAACAAACTGCCTACACGTCACCCAGTCCTCTATCATACTCACCAACCTCTGGGTAACTGTGGATTTTGGCCGGGATTCATGAATATATTTACGACCAACTCTCTCTCTCTCTCTCTCTCTCTCAACTTTGATTTTTTATTGGGAAGAAGTACAATTGACATGGGAAGTTTCTGCACTTCTCTTTTGTTTTCCTCTCAACAAATAATAATAATAATAATAATAATAATAAAGTAAATGGAACACCGAGATCTCAGACCCCAAGCTGTCAGTGCAAAGCATCGCTTGGTATGCCTCCGGCAATCCTTGCGGATGGACTCTCCTTAAATCCTTCATGGCAGGCTTCACTGTAGGTTGAAACGAGACTAAAGAGAAACTAAGTCGACCTCATATGACCTTGACCTTGGCCATTTGACCTTGCTGTCCTAATCAGTTCATCATCCCTTCATTATGTATCACTGAAAAGAGTTTGGTCTAAATCCATTGAGGAGTTCAGGAGATATTACGCCCACACCCATATGATCTTGACCTTGACCCCTTGACGTTGCTGACCTTATTAGTTCATCGCTGCTTTATACTGTATCACTGACAAAAGTTTGGCTGAAATCGGTTTAAGAGGTAAGGAGGTATCGCATCTACAATGATACACTAAGTTGACCCCATGTGAACTTGACCTTTGACCCTTGACCTAGCTGTCCTAATCAGTTCATCATCTCCTCATAGTGCATCGCTGACAAAAGTTTGGTAGAAATCTGTCATGGGTGCAGGAAATATCGTGGCCACATTAATGTTACGGGGAGATGACCATAAGGATAAACCTAACTGATCTTGTATGACTTTGACCCTTGATCCCTTGACCTTGCTGAGCTAATCAGTTCATCGTCCCCTTCATACTGTATCAGTGACAAGAGTTTGGTTGTAATTCGCCGAGGGGTTTAGGAGATATCACACCCACAAGATAAACTACAGTAAGTTGACCCTATATGAACTTGACCTTTGACCCCTTGACTTAGCTCATACTGCATCACTGCTAAAAGTTTGGTGGAAATCTATCAATGGCTTCAGGAAATATTGGGTCCAGGAAAGAGTTATGGACAGAGTTACGCATGCATGCACCAGCGCACGCAAGCAATCACTCAATGCATCCTCCACCACAGGTGGGAGAAGCATAATAATAAATAATAAACAGAACTATACTACCATCACAACTACTACTACTACTACTACTATCCAGAGGTGGGCATCACAAATGAAAATTCAATTCAGCAATACAAATCCGCAAACTAAAAAAAAAAAAAAAAAAATTTCATTCCACAACCACAAATTCGCAAAATTCTTGAAATATGCATTTCCGCAAATGCAAAAACGCAAACGCAAACTTCAGTACCACGGCATCAGCTTCATCTTATTCTGGGTACCATTAGAGGATTATAATTATTAAGTTTAGGATGATATTTTACATAATCAAGGGGTTAAAAATCATCTCTAATTACTCACGTACTGCAATTATATATTTACTCTATTCTGAGTAGCAGTAAATGACTATAAAGTTTGGATATTGTCTAAAGTAATGAATGGGATATGTGAGGCGTTTAAAACCAGAAGGCCGCAAGCACCATTTTTTCTTTTAATGAGAAAAACGAACTGATATAGACAGAAAACGAGGAATTGCTTTATTTTAAACGTATGGGCATTCTATGGCCCATACCTTTAAAATAAAGCAAATCCCAGCTGTCTATCTATAGTAGTTACTGAGAAATATAAAACTTTAGGGACGTTTTTCTCTTAAAAAAAAAAAAGTTGGTGCTTGCAGCCTTCTGGTTTTAAAAGCCTTATATAAGATTATAGTTATAGTAAAATTAAAATATATATTTCAGTTATTATTATTAGTATATTAGACTGTTTTTACTACAAGACAAGGGTTAATCCTTCACTATCGTATACAAATGAATTTAATTACTACACTTCACAGCTCGCACTTGACAATTGACACATCAGTCCAACTCTATTCCTCGGCTCAACCTTACTCCCTAGTCATAGTCAGACTCCTCCAAAACTGAGACAACTCCAATGTATAGTATATCTATCTATCTACCTGTCTATCTATCTATATTGATACCGCATGGAGAAAGGTGGTTGTCTGGTAAGAAAAATGTGTTTAGTTTCATTTCGTATGTTCTTGTTTAATCTGTTATTTATCTACTTAATGATTTTTGTTGAGATTGATTGGCATTGGCAATGCTATAAGTCTGGCAATTTGAAATTTAGAATAAAATTCATATTCTAGGTGGATTGGGAGGCTTCGTAGCACATCTTTGCACTTTTCATCTTGTTGTTGGCTTCTATTCTAAACAGGTCTTTCTAGTATCGATGTAGTTTACATCACTAGCATATATTATATATTGCATCTATGAATCTGGAAAATACACTGATCTTGAATTTTTCTTACTCTCCCCCCAGCACGCACATTAAGATAGTAAGGAACCCCCCAATGCAAAGCAGAGTATGACTTGCTATGATGATTTTATGCTTTAATATTTAATCACGCGTACGAACGTTGCCTCCTTTTGCCTTATACCCGTTTTCATTCCTTTCCAAAGAGCTTGGTATGATGCCAGTGAATATCAAAGAGAGATTAATCTGATACTCAGCCGTTCTCTCTCTCTCTCTCTCTCTCTCTCTCTCTCTCTCTCTCTCTCACTTTTTAAGGAATCGTAAAATTGTCGTACAAAAAGGACGATAATGAAAACTGTTACATACACTATTGGCTACATATGAACCTGAAACATTACAAGAGTGTGGCATGGGTCAGGCGGTTGGTTCGCCTGCAGCCCGTGACGTATTCACACATTAGTTTGTCTAGGAGGATGAATCAATGGGTTGCCAATGACTGTTTAAAACTGACACGTAGCTACGAATCAAGTATTAGAAGACTCTACACTAGTAAAAATATCCATAGGTATGAGTGTTATTCATCACTGTCATAGCTCATTTCGTTGACAGCTAAACTTCAACCGCAGTGATAACCAAATGACATAAAGAGATTTCCGTTTCATATACTGATCTAGCCGGAGCTCACACTTGCCTTGCCAGATAGTGGAGCACACTCTTCTATGATTCATTTGATACAAAAATCAAATTGTTTTCATAAACTGTATACTGGCATTTTCTGTTTGTAAACTTAATAAATCGTAGGAAGATAAAGTTACTGGCTTCCATTATCTTCATAAAACATAATCCTCTCTTCCCATTCTGCCAACTCTTTCATTGCCGGAAACTCACTCCCATCTTCTCCTCCCCCCACTCCCTCCCTAGAACCCCCTATCTCTCTCACTCTCCCCACCCCACCCCCCTAAACAGCCAGTTCCTCCCCTCCCTCATTTCCTTTTGACTAACGGAAGTGGAGGTCATAAAGTCTGACCTCCTTACTTCTTAAACCCACAGTGGTTATCTGCCTAGATGACCCGTCTATGGTCAAGATGCCATCCTTATTGACAGAGTCTCTCTCTCTCTCTCTCTCTCTCTCTCTCTCTCTCTCTCTCTCTCTCTCTTTCTCTCGGGCCAAATCACTTAAGATCTTACCCGAACTATGTCGCCAGTTCGTAGTGCCACAGGGCGCTCTTGGGGCAGGCGAGTATAGTGTGGAAGCCACTACCTCCAAGTCACTGTCTCTTTTATATGTATTAGCTTATGTGCATAATAGGATAAATATAATACACTGAATGTGATGAGATTTCAGCCAAAGTTTGTAGTGATATGGTTAAATGAATGAGAAAAAAAAAAAGACCTTGTTTCTATTAGTGAGAGAAGTGCATCTCGGACTGGTGTATTAAAATGACCTATACAGTATATTCATTCTGCAATAATTATAATATACTGGTTATGATGACAGTTCAACCATATATTTCATTCTTTAGATGACTCAAATGTGCAGCACCATAACTACAAAAACAACGTATATTGGCAATGCTGTTTCATCAGATCGATCTAGACTGTGAATGGCTCTTGCTTGTCGTAATCAATCGCTGCTGTGTCCCACTGAAAAGAGGCTAACCATCCACACACGGTAAAGAGAGCCTCCCACTTACGCCCCACATCTCCGTGGCCCATAACTGTGTGGCGCAATTTCCAAAAGAGGCCTGTCCAGTGCGCCCCGATTGACATGGCACTGATATCTCTGTAGTCTAGAACGGAAGTTGGAGATTTAACCTCACTGAGGGACACATAGGTGTCAAAACAACACCTTTGTGGGGGTTCAGCCTCTATACATCTCATAGGTGTCAAGGTTTGGGAGAAAATTGAGGAGAGTTCGTTTCGTATCATGCACTTGGCTAGAACTGAAGTAAATTGCATTCCTCATAATTTTATTAAAGACTATTTTATTTGAAATGTACTTAAGTAGAGATAAAAGTTTTTGAAAAAGCAATTTAAAGGCTTAACTGCGAATAATTAGACAACGAAACCTCCATTTCTCTGCTTAGTGTTGGCGGACTTCGGTCTTTTGATTCTTTGCATCACGTGTGTACCCAAGCCTTTTTGTCACGTTTCACTTTCTTGGCAATTACATTGATAAATACGGACAGTGTAAGTTATGCTCAGAGCATTGGTATTACAGAGTACTGTATAGGATTCAATATTCCTTAACTTCTGTGCAACATGAACGTGAGAGACAGATTCAGTTGCTCCTATTGTAATTATGAGACTAGGCATTTTAATTGACTAACTTCATCATATGGACGGCCACGCTTTATGCATGGGCTTTAGATTACAATGTATTGTTAGTAGCTGTTTTAAGATGTATACCAGCATAAGGTCTTGGTTTAATCATATAAAGCTTAAACATCCTATTTTTGCTCAGGAGCATTTTCAGTTCCCCAACACGACATATACAGTAGTGTTGAAACATTGAACAGTGATGCAACAGGTACTGAAGATGCAGCAGTCCTTCATATCGATGAACTCCAAATGTGCAAAATCAACATTTAAGGCCAATATTGGATTATGAGAAGTTAGTATGGTACCGCAGGTAGTATCATGCTTAACTTACTCTTAGAGAAGAACACCATATTCATTGTACTTAAAATCCATCAAATCTTAATAATGTATACCTGTTTCCCTAAAACTTGAAGAAATTAACCACTTTTATTAAACTTTAACTCCTTCAGTCATTAGTTAATTACTAAACGTGGGTAGAGACTGCTATTCTGTACAACATGTTTACCACATTCATTGTACAGAACTTGAAAAACATCAGTCCTTAATGATTTGCCATGCTGTGGCAAGGCTCTATTAACCACTAGGAACACGAATACCCTGCACATCATGATTCTTTGGGAGCGTTTATTTGTAAACGGTCAGTGGGTATTCTAGGCCAGACAGCCTGAGGTTACACAAAAATAGCAACCTTAATTTTGCAAACATCCACTTTTTTTCTTTTCTTTTTTTCCAACATCAGTGGTGGTTGTGCATTGGCATTACTTAATTTTCAGTGTATGATTTGACCTTTTCAGAATGGTGCCATCTCATTTTTTTTCCTTCATCAGATGCTATACAGTGTGCAGCTCTTCATCTGATTCAGGGGAATGTTAAGAAGAAACTTGACTTCATAAGGAAAGATAATGAAGTTAGAGAAACAAGTGCTGACCCGTGTATTTCATGGCAAGGGGAGTCTTTTCTTGATGGTTTATTCAAGATTTATGTTGAAAATGTAGTTGTTGCTGAGTCAAAGTGCCCAATTAGTGGATTTCTCTGTTTACATGCCACATTTTATGTATTAAACACTGCCTTTCAAAAAAAAAAAAAAAATGGTGCCAATAAGCACTTTAACTTTCCTTCAGGAAATGGTGCTAGGGCACAGTGACTCATGTAAAAAAGATGTAAAATGCATAAATCTTGTGGCAATGCCAAATTGAAACAAGGTACTGTAATGGAAATTGTCAGTCAAATATGGTCTCTAGTCTGGAATTATTTTTCTATGTGGCAAATATTAGGTGAAGCTGCACAGCATTTACAGTAAACTCTCGTTATATTGAACCTCGCTAATCCTAACTTCTGCTATACCAGATTCTGTAGATCTACCAAATAACATTCAAATAAAATGAACAATGAGCCAGTTCAATGAGATGTCCCAGCTGCTAGATCATACAATAGTAGGAAAAAATAATTTTTAATGCATTTCTCTGTTCTGTTCATTACTGATTGAATATATTCAGTATCGGTCTAATTTGAGATTTTGTGTGTGTGTTGAGTGTTTCATTTTTCTTTACGCTATTATTTCCTATGTTTATTGAAGTGCGTCATTGCAGTATGTCTGCAAGTGAGATTGAGGTTGACCATCCTAGCACCTGTACTGACATCAACAGGAAATGTAATCCAGAGAAATAGGTGAAAAATTTGGCAAAAAAGTATTGTAACTTATTAACAATGGATTCCCCTACATTATTAGAGTATTGTTATGTTACAGTGTATGTGTATGATGATGTTTCATTCATGTACTGCTTTTGTTCCCTACGGTATTAGTATTTCTTACTGATACCATACGATACAGGTCCTCCCCTGCATAATGTTGGAATACATTTGGGAGAACCCATCATTATGCCAGGGTATCGTATAGCGAGGATGATATAACATGTAAAGTACAGGGATGTGGTTGGAAGCTTTGGGATCCACCCCCAACAAAGTCCAAAACCCACCTATTGAGTCCAAAATCAAGTTTCTAGCTCACCTAATCCCCTAAATAGCTTTAAAACCAGCTGACCTAAGCCTAAAAACAGCTAATATCTCACCTAACCCCAAATATAAAATATGAAAATCATCAGATATAAATCTGGAAAGAAATCAGACTTAGTAAAGTGGACCCCAAAATGGCAGTGTTTATCCCACCTATGACTAAAATCATCCTAAGCAAAAATCAATACATAAATAAACCTATTGTATTATCAGAGTCAGAACAAAATCATTATTAGTTGAAAACATCAAACACATCAGGTAATACCAAGGACTGGCCGTTGCTAGGGAGGGAAGGATGTTAATTTTTTCCCATCGTTAAAGCAGGGTATGGTATAAAGGGCCATCGTATAGCAAGGATTGACTGTACTGAACTGTATTTAATGAGTCATGTTGTGTTGTGATATTCCTGTACGTATAAAATGACTTGCTTAACCATAGTCATTGACAGAGGCATTGATACTTTATTGTTTATTAGCTACATGAGTGTTCATATGATTCAGTATTTTTACTCTCACTATGTTATGCCATAAAAACATACTCATTATCTCATGGTAATTAAAATGTATACTTGTAAAAAATAACACTGTATAGGTATTTTAGGTAGTTTTGCAATGTATTTTGTAAAAAAGATTAATACAGTATATTCACATAGTGGCTTTATGGATCCTGATGATCATTTGACTTTCATATGGCTGACAGAATACTGTATTAGCAAATATCAAATTAAGAGATCTTAATACTGTATTCTTATGTAAAAGTAGCTACACCCTGTAAAATATGTTAAGCACTTTAACTTCTCTTCACAAAGTGGTGCTAGGGCACTGTGACTGATGCAAAAAAAGATATAAAGTGCATAAATCTTTTGGTAAAGCTAAATTGAAACAAGGTAGCTGCTGTAGTGGAAGTGATCAGTCAACTATGGTCTCTAGTCTGGAATTATTTAATTTTTCTATGTGGCAGATACAGGCATACCCCTGTTTGACAATGTAATTGGTTAGTAAAACCCCATTGTTAGGCGGGGTATCGTATATCGGGGTACTTTTAATGTAAAATAATATGGAGCATTTACCAACCTTGAGTTTCCTGCCAAACCAAGTCCAAAACCTACCCAGATGAGGCAAAAAAACAAGTTTAAAGCCAATATAATTGGCCTAACTGCTGTAAAAGAAGCTAATCCTAACACCTGTAAATACCTTAGTAAAACCAACAAATAAAATCTGAAAATCATCAAATATAATTCGGGAAAAAAGCAAGTTTATTAAACTGCACCCCAAACTGACACTGTTCACCCCACCTATGGCTAAAACACATTACCGGGTAATCTAAGTCTAAAAACAGTTTATAAATCAACCTAAACACACAATTTTATTCTAAAATATCAAAATTGGTTTTAAAAATCTAAACCCATCATTAAACTGGGGTTTGGCCATCGTTAGGCAGGGTATGGTGGTATTTCTACCCTCATCGTTAAGCCGGGGTATCGCATCTAGAGGTATCGTATATTGAAATATTACTCTAGTTATTAAGTGAAGCTGCACAGCATTTACAGTAAACTCTCGCTATATTGAACCTCGCTAATCCTAACTTCTGCTATACCAAATTCTGTAGATCTACCAAATAACATTAAAAAAAATGAACAATGAGCCAGTTCACTGAGATGTCCCAACTGCTAGATCATACAGTAGTAGGAAAAAATATTATTTTTTAATGCATTTCTCCATTCTGTTCATTACTGATTGAAAATATTCAATATCTATCTAATTTGAGGTTGTGTGTGTGTGTGTTGAGTGTTTCATTTTTCTTTACGCTATTATTTCCTATGTTTATTGAAGTGCGTCATTGTAGTATGTCTGCAAGTGAGATTGAGGTTGCCCATCCTAGCACCTGTACTGACATCAACAGGAAATGTAATCCAGAGAAATAGGTGAAAAATTTGGCAAAAAAGTATTGTAACTTA
Source organism: Coenobita brevimanus (assembly GCF_032717465.1). Classification (NCBI taxonomy): domain Eukaryota; kingdom Metazoa; phylum Arthropoda; class Malacostraca; order Decapoda; family Coenobitidae; genus Coenobita; species Coenobita brevimanus. Next base: position 32,829,721 of record NC_136999.1, on the reverse strand, counting down.
TTAACAATGGATTCCCCTACATTATTAGAGTATTGTTATGTTACAGTGTATGTGTATGATGATGTTTCATTCATGTACTGCTTTTGTTCCCTACGGTATTAGTATTGTCCTACTGATACCATACGATACAGGTCCTCCCCTGCATAATGTTGGAGTACATTTGGGAGAACCCATCGTTATGCCAGGGTATCGTATAGCGAGGATGATATAACATGTAAAGTACAGGGATGTGGTTGGAAGCTTTGGGATCCACCCCCAACAAAGTCCAAAACCCACCTATGTGAGTCCAAAATCAAGTTTCTAGCTCACCTAATCCCTTAAATAGCTTTAAAACCAGCTAACCTAAGCCTAAAAACAGCTAATATCTCACCTAACCCCAAATATAAAATATGAAAATCATCAGATATAAATCTGGAAAGAAATCAGACTTAGAAAAGTGGACCCCAAAATGGCAGTGTTTATCCCACCTATGACTAAAATCATCCTAAGCAAAAATCAATACATAAATAAACCTATTGTATTATCAAAGTCAGAACAAAATCATTATTAGTTGAAATCAACAAACACATCAGGTAATAACAAGGACTGGCCGTTGCTAGGGAGGGAAGGATGTTAATTTTTTCCCATCGTTAAAGCAGGGTATGGTATAAAGGGCCATCGTATAGCAAGGATTGACTGTACTGAACTGTATTTAATGAGTCGTGTTGTGTTGTGATATTCCAGTACATATAAAATGACTTGTTTAACCATAGTCATTGACAGAGGCATTGATATTTTATGTTTATTAGCTACATGAGTGTTCATATGATTCACTACTTTTACTCTCACTATGTCCCACCATAAAAACACACATCATCTCATGGTAATTATAATATTTACTTGTATAAAATAGCACTGCATAGGTATTTTAGGTTGTTTTGCAATGTGTTTGATAATAAAGTTTTTTGTACTCATATACTTCAATGGCTTAATGAATCCTGATAATCATTTGACTTTCTTAAAGCCAGCAGAATATTAACCAGTATTAATTTGTATGAGTAGCTCCACCCTATAATTGTGATATTGGATGTAGGCTAGATACCCCAAGCGACATCCTTAGATTATTGGCTTGACGCCTTCTAAGATGACAGACTGACACCCCTGAGTGTGCAGTTGTCACTTCTGAGGTGTAAGACCGAGACCTCTGAGTGTTTGGTTGACAACCATAAGGTGTACTATTGACAACCATGAGTGTTTGGTTGACTTCCATAAGGTGCAAGATGGACACCCTCGAGAGTTCAGTTGACACCCATAAGGTGCAATATTGCCAACCATGAGTGTTTAGTTGACTCCCATAAGGTGTGATACTAACACCCCTAAAGTGTCATATTGACACCCTTGAGTATTAGGCTGACATTCCTAAGGCGTCAGCATGACACCCTCATAGGTATCACTTTGACTCAGTCTGACACCCCAAAGGTGTCCAGCATACACCTTGCCACTTTGGACATCGTAGCCTGACACCCCAAATGGTGACACTTTGACACCCCTGTGTCCCTCAGTGCTTCACTGTCGTGCTGGGGATCGAATCTTCTCAAGGGCTGAAGTTTTCGGCTGTATAAAAGGAAACCAGCATATGTGTCGTTCATATGTTCATACTAATCTATTGTTCTATACGTTTGGATGACAGATGATCCTTTAGAAACATACAAAGGAATACTGGCTAATCCTGTCTCCAGGCCAAATGGGCCAGTATCATCAACAGCAGCAGGAGCAGCCTGTAGCAGACTACTGCAAGCAGAAGGGCTCTCCTAACTCAAACCTACTGATTTTATTTATTTGTTTTTTCTTTTGTGCGTGTGTAACTCAGAACATTTCTTTGTTATGCTAGGATGAAGGAACCAAAGACCACGAGCCCGCGAAAACTGTTCCTTGCAGGAGAAGAACAAAATACAAGAGAAAGCCAAATTCAAGGTCCGATCATTTCGAGATGCCTGGACATTGCATTTGGAAGACTGGAGTTCATAGGAAGCAGGAAATACAGACAGAGGGAGACAGTTCCAGGGCTGATCTGTTGCATAAATGAAGGACTGGGAGTAACGGTTAGCTCTTGCATTAGAGAGTTGGACAGAAAAGGGATGAGAGTTTGCTGCTTGACGGATGCTACGTGCCTGTCGTAGAGGTGGAGGAGCAGCGACCACTGAAGTAGCGGTAGAAAAGAGATAAAGATGCAACAGTGTGGCGAAGAGACTGATCCCATTCCCTGAGGCCGAGCAGTCTTCCTGTAAACCATTCACTTCCATATGACACCATTTCGGCACTAACACCCACCATCCATTTTAGGATGTTTCATGCTGGTGTATTAGTATTAGTTTGGGTGTTTTTGTGAGATGTCATTAGGTCTTATGGTAAATCAATAAAGTCTGCTTTTAACGAAATTCATACCCTGCTCCCTGCCTCAACCAAGATGCAAACCTGCGTCCACTGGAACAACAGTCCTATCGACTTTGCCACCGCCTCCCCCATTCAGTCCTAGTAAACAGATGATACTCATTTCCCTACCAAGTTCTCCCGTCTCTTCCTCTCATTTCATTTGCAGGTTTCAACACCGACCTTGCATTTGTTCTCTTCTAATGGGGGAGGAGGGGATTTCGATTTCACCCTCATAATTCTGATGATTATTATTATCGCTCACTGTTTGTGTTAATTCCATCCCATCATTTACACACAGATTAGTAGTAGAATAAATTTATCTAGGCTACAAATAACCACATCACAACGTACCAACAGTATATAAGGCAATGTATTTTTTATTAAAAGACGTAAAAATTCTGCTGATTTTCCCACCATGTTTGTCAATACTGTATAACATTCATACACCACAGATGGATAACAGTGTTCGTGTGCCATTCATATACTCGTATGACAATACCTTGTACCGACATTCACCCTCTCCTTCACTAGTACAGATATGTTGTTAAAGTATCGGCATAGACAAGGTACAATTAATGACATTGCTTTTACCCAGAAAATATATTTCACATGTAGCCTACCTGCAAATGAACATTATGACAGTGCAGCAGAAACAGTAATTATGACATATCTAACAAAGTAAATTCAGTGCTTTCTAACTCTGCTGTAGACACCTTGTTTACCAATATAGCATATGGCTATAAACCATTACCGGTATGTATGTAATATTTAGTCCACGCATCATTTGCAACTATCACAGCCTGCTGTGTCGTTCGTTCCCTTTCTTGCCACTTAGTGTAGAGCTACCCTAAAAACAGAGTACTGCTAAACTAAATGGGTTGATGATGGGCGCCCCCACTTACCCTTCTTACCTATTGTTATGAAGGGGGATTTGCCAGTTAGGTAGTCTCGTACCTTCGAGACGTTTCTGGTACCGTAAGTTTCGTTACGAGTCGTCAGAGTTGCCAGTTTGCCTGGTGTTTGTAAGCGTAGTTATGTCGTAAGTTAAACATTCATTTATTTTTGTGCTCTTTTTCTTTATAATGTTTTATTTAAGTGATTGCTTGTTAAATTATGTAATTTAAGTTCTTACGGTAAATGATTTAGAGTGTTATGTAATGTGAGACAACTCCACCATGTGTCTAGTAGTTGGTAACTGTTGTTGCTAGGGGCTGATGCAAGACAGTATGTCCTAGAATGGTGGAGAAGTAGAAGTTTCGAGAGTAATGCAAGCTTATATAAGATGGTGCAGAGACTATTACAAGTTTAGTCGGGTGTCAAGTCAGTCGGTTTCGAGTTTAGTCGGGTTTCAGTTCAGTGTGAGTGAAGTGCAGTCGGGTTTGGTGCAGTGCTGTTAGTAAAGTTTGTGGAGAGTTGCTTTGCAAGCATTAAGTGTAATTACTGTCTGTGAAGACTGTATATTTTTGGTACTTGTGAAAAGTGACAAACAGTGACAGGTTATTGAAGTTTGTATATCATTGGAACTTGAGAAGACAGTGAAGTGTTGAGCATTATGAGTAATAACAGTTAGGAAAGTGTGTAAAACTCCAGTGCTTGTGAGAAAAGTGAAGTTGGAAAGAATTAAGTGGAATTATTTGGAAAATAAAGACAGTGAACTTTAACCCCTACACCGCGGGCTTGTTTACCAATGACTTGCGTGTGCCGCGGGGTTATTTGGGCTCCGACAGACTCTCAATAAATATTTGCCAAAAATCAGTTATTAGTCCTAGAATAATAAAATTACATATGCTTATGGCACATACCTTCAGCTATCTCCTGGAATGATTGTTGAGCCTTCGTCGGTTACCGTAGGACTTGTGGAGACCTCTGAAGTAGGGTAACGAAGTCTCCACTTTACACTTCCCGACAACCCGTAATATGATTACCACAGCCAGATACAAACACTATAAACACTATTCTACAATTTTCAAGTAGTTTGGGATCCATACTCAAAAAAAAAAAAAACACTGTGAAAGCAATGGAAATTACGAGCGCGTCTGATCGTCGCACTAGCACTAGTTCGCTTTTGTTACTCTGTCATTTATTATTCATAAAACCCCTAACACTTTATATTTCTATTACTATATAACACTTATATATATCTACAGTCTTTATCCATAAGTTTCCTTCAGTAGTATTAGTTTATTGTCACTGTAGGGATTCAATTTCTTTCAGTAAAATACGTAGCATTCACTTTCTCGTCGTGTATACTGGCATTGAGAGTGAATGTCACTTTCATCTTCACTCTCATAACTCATAGCATTCAGACATGCTAGAGTGAAACTTTCACTTTCATTACTCCTAGGGTATATACTCGTATTCTTATAATACTACTCATTCACATTTCTATTTACGTTCTCTATTTTATTTACGTTATTTACATTTCTATTTTATTTACATTGTGTTGTGCACTGTCACTTGAAATAACTTATAAAACTATTTTCCATTGTTCACGTATATTTACATTCATTACTTTCACTTGCTGTTTACACATTATTTACACATTATTTACAATTCCACTTGCACTGTTTTACTCAAAGAAAGATCGTAGTCACTTTTATCAATTGTCAGCCCTTTACCTCTTTCCACACGAGGTTTAGTAGGGGGTAAAGGTCACAGGGCCATTTGCATGGGGGTGAAAAAAGGCCTTGAAGTCAGCAAGAAGAAACATACGTACCCTCGCTTCGGAAGATGAGAGTAAACTGATAACGGAGGGCCAGCATGGAGGCCTGTTTAGGGGTTATTCAGAGTTACCAATATTGGTTCTTGAAACAGCTACGTCTAGCACTGATATGATTGGCAGGAAATCTAGACAATACATTATAAATTTGGTAGTTCCAGGTGAATGTAAATATCACTTAGGCTTCTCCCTTCCCTCCTTACATGTATATTTATTACGAAAATAGATTAGAGGCCTACTTAGGAGATATATATTCAGAGCTACCAATGTTAAATCTTGAAACAGCTTTGTCTAGCACTGATATGATTGGCAGGAAATCTAGACAATACATTATAAATTAGGTAGTTCCAGGTGAATGTAAATATCACTTAGGTTTCTCCCTTCCCTCCTTACATGTATATTTATTACGAAAATAGATTATACGGCATATTTCAAGGGGAAAAAAACAGCGAAAATTAGCGAACGAGTGCACGTGAGGTGTTGTCAGGTGATAATTAGCCAATTCCAGGTGTATGGCACTCTCACTTACCTTATTTCTTTCTTGTATATATGATTTGGTATAAGAATACGACAGGGCTTATTTCAATGGATGAAATCAGTGAAAAATTCCAGGGAAGATTTACTTAGCGTAGCACAGCCGGGCAGACGAGAGGATAGGGTAATGGAGGGGGGGTAGGGAGGGGAGTCAAGAACGGGGAGAAATGGCTAAATTGTCAACAATGGATGGGAGTACAGATGAGATTAGGAGTGCTGACTAGTGTTGGACATTGGCAGTACTGATAGATGATACAAGCCCCCACTTGGAAGCCCGGGTGAATTCAAAATGACACAGAATCACAAAAGCGACGCCCCGCTGTATGATCCCTTGCTCCCAAGCGTCACGAAAGTGACGCCCCGCGGTTAAGGGGTTAAGGAGCCAGTGTTTATTTTCGCCTCAGCTGATCTTGTGTACTGCACACCTAAAGGCTGACCATAAGAAGAACAACTCACTGGGCAACGTCCTTCCTGTACTGTACTACTGCTGTTGGAGCCTGTGGCAGTGTGGAGTGGGAACGTAACACAGGTGTCAGGAGTGAGGATTATTTCAGGGCACAGTGAGGCTAATCTTCGACATGGGGCAAGAAGGTGTCCAGACAAGAGGCCAAGCTAGGCAGGAAGAGGCATCACTGGGTGGAATTATGAAACTATTACAAGCACATATACAGACACAGAACGAAGGATAGAAAAAACTCCAAGCACATTACAGGCACAGAGTGAAAAACTAGAGACACAGATTGAAGGACAGAAACAACTCCAAGCACAATTACAGGCACAAAAGCAAGAAATCAAAGAACAATTGCAGGCACAGAACGAAGAACAGAAAGAACGATATGAACAGCTTCTGGAGGCATTACAGGAGCAACAGAGGGAATTACAACAGAGGATGCAAGGACAGCTAGATTATTCCCTGGGGGAAATGAAGGAAGAACAGCAACAGCTTAAGGAGGAAGCAGATGCCAAGCTAAAGCAGCAGAAGTATGAGGTAAGCAATAATGTGATGGAGTGTAAACAGCATGTAGACGGACAGCTGAAGACAGTTAGTGAGGAAATAGTGACGGAGTGCAAACAGCATGTGGAAAACCAGCTAAAAATTAGCAAGGGAATAGCGACAGAGTGCAGACAGCATGTGGACAACCAGCTTAAGATCAGTGATGGAATTGTGATAGAGTGCAGACAGCATGAAGATAACCAGTTGAAGCTTGTAGTCGATCATGAGAAGATAATTAGCAAGAAAATTGAGGCTGTAGAGAAATATTGCACTCTTGAGCCTCAGGTTAGTGTACAGAGAGGATATGATGAGAGTGTACAGTGTACGGTGAATCTTGGCAGATCCCGGGCATCTGAAGCTTTACAGGGTTGAATAATCAGAATGTAGGTGATTTAAGTCTTGGCCTTATGATGCCCCAGTTTTTAGGCCCCAACTAAGTGAAGTGCAGGGCTATAATAGGGGTCCAGTTAAAAAGAAACCTCAGGAATTTGATGGTAGAGTATCTTGGGAATCTTACCGTGCACAGTTTGAGTTACTTGTGGATCAGAATCGTTGGGATGATAAGAAGAAGGCTGCAGAAGACCCACCACTGAAGAAATGCAAGAAAACCTTGATGAATAGTGTGCAAAAAGACAGAAGGAATGACAACATGCAGCATAGTAGGAATGGGAATCATAGGAAGAAATGCAGCTGGACTGTAGTGACGGGGCCAGCGTCGGACGGAGAAGACCTGGGGAGGATGCAGTTGGAGGGTGCAGATTTGCAATTGGTGCTGGAGTGGCTGCAGTGGAGTGCAGTGCGACCATCATGGGGAGGAGTTTCCAGGTTGGGCCCTGCGACTGGAAGCTGCTGGAGTCAGTGAGACCTTCTTCGTAACAACGGACTACTGGAGCGTCAGTGGGACACGCCCAATGGCCTCAGCAAGTGTTGGAAACTGGTGGTTCTGAAGAGGATGAGGCCTGAGATCTTGGATGAGTCCCATAACCAGATCACTAATGGGCACCTGGGAGTGAAGACAACTCTAAGCAGGCTGTGATACAAGTTCTACTGGATTGGCATGAGTCAGGATGTTGAAGAGTGGTGTCGGACCTGTGATGTGTGCTGTGTCAAGAAGACGACCAAGACCTTCCCGGAGGATTGGACTATGTAGAGGAACAAGGACATCATCGGAAGCAGCATAGAAGGACCTGAGAAGTTGAAGGATTATTTTGTATATACTGTGTAGTTTTGTAGGGACGACAAAGAACTAGGGAGGGGGTAGTGTTATGAAGGGGGATTTGCCAGTTAGGTAGTCTCGTACCTTCGAGACGTTTCTGGTACCGTAAGTTTCGTTACGAGTCGTTAGAGTTACCAGTTTGCCTGGTGTTTGTAAGCGTAGTTATTTCGTAAGTTAAATATTCATTTATTTTTGTGCTCTTTTTCTTTATATTGTTTTATTTAAATGATTGCTTGTTAAATTATGTAATTTAAGTTCGTATGGTAAATGATTTAGAGTGTTATGTAATGTGAGACAACTCCACCATGTGTCTAGTAGTTGGTAACTGTTGTTGCTAGGGGCTGATGCAAGACAGTATGTCCTAGAATGGTGGAGAAGTAGAAGTTTCGAGAGTAATGCAAGCTTATATATGATGGTGTAGAGACTATTACAAGTTTAGTCGGGTGTCAAGTCAGACGGTTTCGAGTTTAGTCGGGTTTCAGTTCAGTGTGAGTGAAGTGCAGTCGGGTTTGGTGCAGTGCTGTTAGTGAAGTTTGTGGAGAGTTGCTTTGCAAGCATTAAGTGAAATTACCGTCTGTGAAGACTGTATATTTTTGGTACTTGTGAAAACAGTGGCAAACAGTGACAGGATATTGAAGTTTGTATATCATTGGAACTTGAGAAGACAGTGAAGTGTTGAGCATTATGTGTAATAACAGTTAGGAAAGTGTGTATAGCTCCAGTGCTTGTGAGAACAGTGAAGATGGAAAGAATTAAGTGGAATTATTTGGAAAATAAAGACAGTGAACTTTAAGGAGCCAGTGTTTATTCTCGCCTCAGCTGATCCTGTGTACTGCACACCTAAAGGCTGACCATAAGAAGAACAACTCACTGGCCAACGTCCTTCCTGTACTGTGCTACTGCTGTTGGAGCCTGTGGCAGTGTGGGGTGGGGACGTAACACTATTATACTTACTGGTCAAGATTAACAAATGGGTTTTCTGCAGATATCTATCTTTCTTTTCTATCAGTCTGTCTCCCTAAGGTGAGAATTTTTGTCCTCAGACAACTACCATGTCACATAAAACTCTTAAAATATTCCCAAAACTTTTTATAAACATCCATAATGCTACTAGTTTTCTTGCTGTTACCTGTCAAACAGTACTTTTGAACTGAGGTAAATAAAGCTAAAATCTAGAGTTAATTAAAATGACCACCAATAAGGTGGGGAAGGCATTCTAATAACCCTCTCTGGGAGTAACGGGAGCGTCGATTTTTTTTTTTTTTTTTTTGGCAAATGTTGAGAATGGCAAGGAAATTTGGAATTGTCTTCTATAGAGTGACACATTTATTATTATTATTATGATTATTATTATTATTTTTATTATTATTATTATTTATTGCCAGATGCCTTAATCCCGTAAGGAATGGCCTCAAACAAATAGTCTCCATGTTGCCCTGTCACCCTCCCTATCACTGCCCTGCTCACAGCTCACACCCCCCTCGCTCATATACCTCTCCACTCCATCCTTCCATCTCATCCTCGGCCTCCCCCTCCCTCTCCCTCCTTCCATCTCGCTCACACACACTCTCCTCGTCAAAGTCTCACTCTTCATCCTCTCGACATGGCCAAACCACCTCAATGTATTTTTCCTAACGCTTCCTATCACATCCACATCCACACCGCAACGCTCCTTCACTTCCTCATTTGTCAGCCTATCTCTCCCTGTGACTCCAAATGCGTCTCTTAGATAATTAACTTCCACTACTCTCAGTCTTGACTTGTGTCCCTCCAACAAGGTCCAAGCTTCAGTTCCATACATAAGAGTTGGTATCACAGTACTGTCATGTACTAACTGTTTCACTTCCCTGCTCATTTTCCTGTTTCTTATCATTGCTTTCAAGGAACCAGCAACCTTTCTTCCTTGTTGTACCCTTTCAAGCACTTCACCGTCTAAACTTCCATCCTTACCCATCACACTACCGAAGTACTTTAACATACTCACATTTTCCTTTTCCTCCTCACCCAACCTCATTATACATTCACTGACTTCACTACTCTCGGAGACCATAACTTTACTCTTCCCTACATTCAACTTTAGATTTCGTTTCTTACAGACTCTTCCAAACTCATTATTATTATTAATTATTATTATTATTTTGTTTTCAGGGCATGTTCGTGGTGCTTGGCCTAGGCTGTGGGATATCATGCCTTGTTTTCTTCTTGGAGAAGATTGTGTCCAGTACAATGCCGTTGACAGAAATACACTGAAGTATATAGGGACGATGCTACTCTCTCTCTCTCTCTCTCTCTCTCTTACACTGTTCTTGCACTATTTTGCTTTTATATATCCGATACGAAGCTCAGTTGCTATATTTCATTTTTATACAGTTAACGGACTGAATGATGTAAAAACATTATGACAGCAGAATATATATATATATATATATATATATATATATATTATATATACTGTATATATATATATATATATATATATATATATATATACACACACTTTGATGTATTCGTTTGTTATTGTAGCTTGTCAGATGTCAATAAACTTGTAAAAATATTTGTGTGTGTGTGGTTTTTTTTTCAGATGATTAGGGTATAATGCAGTTATCTCTTCTGCCTCTTGGCTACAAAGATGGTGCGACTATATTAGTTTTAAGTACCACTCAATTTTATCCATCATATGGTAAATATCCTTGTAATAGAGGTTACTGGTTTCAGTTTCTACTTCGTTCACTTCCACAGCTTTCCTCTAATCAGACAAAATACAATGTAGTGGTTTTACGAACAAATTACAAAAGATATTACTGTACTGAAATGCTAAGTGGATCGGTGTTGCTACACTGCATTAATATGTAGTATAATACTTAAGAGTACAAAATATGTTTCACTGTTACAGCCTCCCGAGAACTATATATATATATATATATATATATATATATATATATATATGTACATGGTTACTGGTTTCAGTTTCTACTTCGGTCACTTCCACAGCTTTCCTCTAAACACACAAAATACAATCTAGTGATTTTAAGAACAAATTACAAAAGATATCACTGTACTGAAATGTTAAGTGGATGTATCAGCAGCATAGGAATCTCGCCACTGTAATCGTTTCGGCTATGGAATTCCTCAACTAGTCACTAATTTATATCAGCTTGGAACCCCACAGCTGATCACCAATACATCAGCTGAGTCGTGACCTCACAGTTCCAAGCAAGGTTATAAAGTTGCTCCTGCTCGAAGTCACTTCCGGCTGACACACACCACCAAAGTCTTTTCACACACTGGAGATGGTAGGAATCGGTGTAGAATCCTGTTGAAGGAATGTAGAGGTAGCGTATGCAGGAGAAGAGAAACTGAGCAGATTAACTTTCTATTTATTGGCCAGAGAAAAATACAACTGCGACACAGAGAGAGCTCAGAGTTGTACGTCCCTCTCGTTTGAATGATAAAAATGCGTTCTGCTGTTAGCCGCCTTCCCCACACTGGGTGTGGCGCCGAGGTCAGCAAAATCAGAGGTGCTTAACCTCCACAGACAACTGGGATTTATGCATGAATAGACGAATCATAACTATGCCATGTACATTATACACCTCAATAAAATAGTATTGATTACATTAAGGTATACCAACAAGACAAATATTTCCCCCAAGACTTAAACATATATACAATTCATATTTCTCTATCGCCTTCCCTTTACTTTAGCTTTTAATTAAAAGAAGATGTCTGAGTGCGCATCTAATCCCAAGCCACACTTTAAAGTGAAATGGCGTTTGTTTGTTTATCATTCATACTACGTTGCACATTGTTAATTCTGAATACACAACTTTATATGTAATATGCAACAATAGTGTGAAACTACAACTAGTCATGGGAAACAATATTGGCACCAGAATATGGATCGATGTTGCTACACTGCATTAATATGTAGTATAACACTTAAGAGTACTAAATATGTTTCATTGTTATAGCCTCCCGAGAACTATATATATATATCTTTGAGTTATAAAATAACAGAAATGGATGAGGACAGGTCATGTAGCACGAATAAAGGAATACCATTTGAGCATGTGGCTGACTGACTGGACTCCAAGAGGTTGTAAGCGTGGCAGAAAAAGGCTCGACAAGAGTTGGAGAGATGAAATAGAGAAGTTTGTAGGCAAATCGTGGCAGAGATTGGCTCAGTCAAGGGACTCGTCAAGAAGATTGGGGGATGCTTCTGTTCATCAGTGGACTTGCAATGGCTGGTGATGATGCCGGCGAATATATATATATATATATATATATATATATACCTGGGTACAGTGATAGAAAAGAAGAAAATGTCCAAAAGAGGTGAAAAGCAGAGTGACACAAGGAAGAAAAGTAGATGGTGCAATGAAGGCCTTCATAACAAACAGAGGCTTGAGTCTTGCACCTGTGTCATAAAAGACTTTGTGGTTCCTTTGTGGCTGAGTTATATATATATATATCAGACTTGTGGACGAGCGGTTATTATACTGGAGTAGCTTGTAGTAGATAATCTTCTTTCCCATTTGTCATGTAGTGACAGGAGAGGTAAAGAATAGTATGGGACTATTTTTATTTGTCTTGGAAATATTAAGTCTCTCACACAGAGCGAAGTATAGAGTCCAGTCCCGCTAGCTATCTCTCTGTCTCGCTCTCTCTGTCTCTCTCTCAAGTTGCCAAACCCTTCTCCCTGCGACCTGTCTCTTGTATGGCTTGTCTCCTTCTGAGCTCTCCTAAATTCTGGTGAAACAGGAGACGTATCTTGTGTGTTCCTTGTGGATGGAAAGTTTAAGAAGCCTGTGTGTGAGTATGTGTGTATGTGTGTGTATGGTCACTAGGGCTTTGTTCACGGGCGGATTGCTGACAACTAACTGCATCATCTCCTTACTGGCCACTGTCGTCAGCTTTCCTCAGTGTAATTTGCAAGCTCATTTCCTATTCCCAGGCTCGCATAGGGCTGTCTATCTGTCTATTTATCTATCTATCTATTATGATTTGTAATTATAATATGGAGTTCTGATATCTGCTCGGTCACGCGAAAATGGCGTACCATCGACGGTTAATAGTTCTAACATATTAATACACATTATATACACATTATAATGAACTTATAAGCTAATTAAGTGAAATACATAATATTGTAAAAGTAACATAATTGTATGAATATTGTATACATATAATATTCATAGTAAATAGTGAATATTCAGTAATATTACATTTTAAACAAGTTGTATACATATTTGAATAAATGCATTAAAGTAAATTATTGAACTGTAATACAGTATGTACTTGCGTTATTGTAGTGAAATGCATACATGCAAGAAAAAAAAAAATAGTTTAAAATAAGATTTTGGTAAGAGTTATTAATATTTCATTTAAAGATAATGGTACTGGTCTGCCATACATGGGTCATTCTTCTTTGTATTTATTTTTTTTATTTTTTTTATATAATTAATACTATATACAAAATATATACACTTCATTCAGGGGGGTTAACTTTGATGTTAACTCTCCCCCCACTAAATAATGACTCCAAATTAGCAATTCTTGCATGCATTCTGTGCATTGTGAACAGCAGTACTGCAACTACAATGCAGACGATTATAAAGACAGTAGGTGCTGGGCTATACACATAATATGGGTTGAACATACTCAAACTCAAATCTTCCCAGGGCTTCATTGTTTCATTGATCAGCTGCATAGTTTCAAACTTAGGTGAAGTCAGCTTAATACTTGTGCTCATGTTTAAGTTCATATCAGGCAGTGGGTGGAAATGTTTGTGTGTATGATTGAGAATGGCGTAGTGATTGATGGTGGATAAAGTAGACATGGCTGGTGTAAATACCGCACAGTAGTCTGGTGCTATGTATAATCATGATGCTGATGTATGAGATGGTGGTATATCTGGACAGACTATGTAAACTGATGTGTTATGAGGGAAATAAAAAAACTGTGAGTGTCCAATGCGTTGATGGTGTACAAGTTTATCTGGAGCAAAAGTGAAGTTGCAATGATGATGAATATTGTTATTTCTGATGATAGCCATTTCACAAGGGACTGTATCAGTAGGCTGAAACGTGAAAATGTACGCAGGACAAAGATGAACAGCATGTAAGGATGTGCGGCACTTTCGTTCAATCGTTGATTCACTTGCGAAAGTGACAGTGTCCCGTCTCTTGGAGACCATGATGAGTTCGGTGTCTGTGTTGATGTTGATGATGACCAAAGTGTTGTTATTTTTATAGGGGAAGGGGTGTATTTGGTACACTGTGAACAGGTCTTCAGTGATGAATGGTACATGAACTACCACTGATATTGGTGTTAGTGTTGCTTCTAAATACGGGTAATATTGCATAAATTCCCTACTGCGGAACAACGGCTTCAATTTATGTTTATGTATGCCTTGACTAACTATCTGACGTAGCTCATGAACTGGGAGTAAGTCAATTGTGATCTTGCCATCACCAGCATTCGAAATTCCTTGCATAAGTGCCCTGAAACGATCTCTAGTGTTCTCTAATTGTAGTAGAATCGTGTCAATATGTTCTGTGATGATGGAGAAGTGTTGGAAAAGTGTAACGTTTCCCTCCAATTCATTTATTTTATCTACACTCTCGAGAGCTATGTTTTCTGCTTGTTTCAGATTTTTCACAATCGTCTTCATTGCTGAGTTCTGTCCTGTGATGAATTTATCTTGGTATGTTAGTACCTGAGCTATCTTATTAAATTTGTTGTTTATTTCTTTAAGGTCATCCTCTGTAGCCAATCCAAAGATGTTCCCAAGAACTGCGCCACCCAGGTCGAACAAACCGCGCTTTTGGCGAGTACGTGTGATGTTGTTCCTGTCGTTCAGTACCTCCGTTCCATAAGATGGGAGATCTTGGATCATGATGAGCATAGTTGACTTTGCCTGTTCTAGTTTCCATTTCGCTAACTTTACCATTTCATTCACTTCCTTGGTGTTATGTGCTTGTGAAACATAATTTCCTATCATGAAGTCCAGAGTTCGCATCGGCGTCGCAAGTCTGTCTAGATAAGTAGGTATTTCATACAAGTACATTCATTCATTCATTCATTCGGCTCCCAGGTAGGCATTTAGCCTGTCAGGTGGATCAGCCGTCTCCAGTTGGTTCTCTCAAAGGCCTCTTGATTTCTCAATGCTTCGATGTTATCCATACCTCGTCTGTCCAACAGTTCCTCCACACCATCTCTCCATCTTTTCCGAGGTCTTCCGACTGATCTTCTGCCATCAGGTCTCCAATTCCATCTCTCCTTCACTATTCTTGACTCGTCCATCCTCTCAACATGTCCCAGCCATCTCAGTTGTGAATTTTCGATTACTTTTCTCACCGATGTTACTCCAACCATTTCTCTTATTGTTTCATTCCTGATTCTGTCTCTCCTTGTTTTGTCCACTATTGCTCTCAGTGGTCTCATTTCTGCTGCTTGAACTCTGCTCCAGTCTCGGGTTGTCAGAGTCCAGCTCTCAGATGCGTATGTGAATATAGGTGTTAAAATAGACTGGAATATAGTTCTCTTTGCCTCCAGTGGTACATATCTGTCTTTGAGTATTGGATATAGAGAGCATACACATCTGCTATATTTAGTTATCCTTTCGGTGATTCTCTTATTCTTATCTCCTTCCTTCGTAAAAATACACCCCAGATATTTTACAAGTTCTACTTCTTTGACCTGATCGCCCCCAACTACTATATCATCCGCGTCATCATTTTGCTTTTTCACAGTGAGTATTTCTGTTTTGTTTATGTTTATTGTTACTCCTGCTTCTTCAAAACATTCCCTCCAGCACTCCAAAGCTCTTGTTAGTTGTGGCCGGCTATTACTCCAACATGCGATGTCGTCTGCGTAGGCCAATATATCCTCTTGCTCATCATTTCCAAACCTTTCCTTGAATCTTTTAATTATCATGTCTATATAAGCAATAAACAGTAATGGGGATAGTACACTTCCTTGTTTCACCCCAGTTTCCACTTCAAACCAAGTATCTTTTTCATACCCCGTTCGAACCTTACATTGATGAGGGTCATATGTACTCTTAATGGCCCTCTTCAATCTCCCAGTGATTCCATATTCCTCCACAAGACACCTCCAAAGCTTTTTCCTAGGAATTGAGTCAAAAGCCTTTGACAGGTCAATAAAGGCAACATATAGGTCCTTGTTATACTCCCAGCATTTTTCCATCACCATTCTGAGTACAAATACCGGGTCCGACGTGCTTCTGTCCTTCCTGTACCCAAACTGCTGTTCTCCTAGTCTGTCTTCAATTATAGATCTTGCTCTTTTCTCTATAATTCTTTCGTAGAGTTTAGCTATGTGGTTTATAAGCGATATGCCTCTGTAATTATTACAGTCCCGAATCACCCTTTTCTTTAAATATAGGCACTATGATGGTTTTGCCCCAATCTGGTGGAATTTTTCCATTTACCCATGCTTCATTGACCCCTCTTAACACTGTTTCTTTTAGTTGATTACTTCCATTCTTGATCAATTCAATATGTATTCCATCGCTGCCTGGTGATTTATCGTTCTTCATCTTTATCAAAGAGTCCTCGAGTTCTCTCATTGTTATTAAGTCATCAATTTCGTCCTGTGCTTCATACTCTGCACCCAATCCATCTCTGTACTCCTCAAGATCTACTGTCTCTCTGTTTAGTAGTCTCTTAAAGTAGTTTTGCCATCGTTCATTGATTTTGTCCTCGTCTGTGATTATATTACCATCGTCATCTTTCAAGTTGTAGATCATTGTTTTGTCTTTACGGTATGATTTTGCCAGTCCAAATATTTTCTTTTTATTTCCTCTGACATCTTCCTCTAAAGCTTCTCCTAAGTCTTTCCAAACATTTCTTTTTGCTTGTCTCTTTATGTTCTCAGCTTCATTTCTTGCCTCTATATACTCAAGTCTTGTCTCTGGGCTTTTATGTTTCAGCCACTTCCTCAATTTCTTCACTTTATTCTTCACTCCCAACTTAACTTCTTCCGTCCACCACGGTGTATGTCGTTTTCTGCTTCCTCCTACCATTTTTACTCCTAACTCTTCTTCTGCAATTCTTCTTATAATGTTTTCTAATTCTACCCAAGTTTGGATCTCGTCATCCCTATTTTCAAGTTGTTCATCAATTTTGTTCATATAAGTTTCCCTTGTCACTTCATTTCTAAGTGGTTCAACATTTATCATCTTTCTCTTCTGTTATTGTTTCACTTTACTCCTGTTTATAGTTAGGTCCCCGACAAGTAATCTATGGTCAGAATTTAAAGAGTCTCCAGGAAGAACTTTAACATTGCGAAATATCCGTTTATCTGATGTTATAAAGTAGTCTATGATGGATTTTTGGTCAAATTGTCCAGTTACCGTATTCCACCTATATCGTGTGAATTGATGCTCTTCTTTGTGTTCAAAGTAGCCATTCATGATTTTGAGATTATTTCTAACACACAAGTCGATCAGATTTTCGCCTTCAGTATTCCTGGTTTCTTCACCAAATGGACCGATAATATTTTCTATTCCTTCTCTCTCTTTTCCCACTCGGGCGTTGAAGTCTCCCATAAGTATTGTTGTATGATTTGGTCTGAGGTCACAGTTATCTTCAAGAAGTTCCATATATTCCCGTTTTTCATCTTCGGAGTGTCCTTGTTGTGGGGCATAGACCTGGTATATGATATGTTTCATATTTTTTATATTCAAGGTACAGTACATTAACCTTTCATTTACAAGTTTGACTTCTTGTACATGTGGTGATAGAGCTGGTCCTACTATCATAGCTACGCCATGATTCCTTCTTCCTTCTTCCACACCACTATACATTAATACAAATCCTCCTCCCAGATCTTTTCCCTTTTCTTTTCCATGATGTCTTGTCTCTGCTAAACCTATCAGGTCTATTTTTCGTTGTTTCATTAGTTCGATTAGTTCTTCTTCTTTGTCTGTGTAAGTACATACATTAAGTGTGGCAATTCTAATTTTTGTTTGAGTATTCCGGTTCATGTCCCTTAAACGTTTCCGAGGTCGACATTGATCGGTCCGTCCAGATTCCGAGGCTGATCCATGAGTTTCACGAGCATATTTGTTGTAACTGTCGGCTAGCTAGGCCTGTCACAGTCCACCGCTGTCGTTAGCGTTACCCAGGGGGCACCTAGGTCAGATGACCTGGAGGTGACAGTCGGAATTTGCCCCCCTCATACAAGTAATCTAGACTTATTTCAGTACTCATGACGTCCTTAACGATTGTAGTCGTGGCCGTTGGAGCTATGAGGCATCCTTGTCGTACTATGTGTTGGGGGTCTAAGTGCGCATATCCTCTTGCTATGTAGAGGAGAATCCATAGCATAAGTCCCTTCATCGTAACCTACCGAAAAAAAATATATATTAATTTCCTATCATGCTGTGGTCGATGATAGTGATGATGTGCATTACGGTTGATTGTTATTTCATTTATAGAAGGAGTTTAAATCGATATTTAATTCTCGTAAATGATGTACTGTAGATTTGATTGGAACAGTTGCACCTATGTTCGATTGTTTGGTATATGACCTTAATTTCTTTTTGTAATCATTGTTGTGTTCTTGCTTGGTTTCTTGAGGTACGTTCGCCTGTTCGGTTGTATCCGAGGCTGAATAATTATTGGATAATTCCCTTGAAACTCGTTTTAAATGGTAAATATGAACTTGTTTCTCCTCGCCACTTGAAAGTGACTTAATTAAAACTTTGTTTGCTTTTATGTTAATTACTCTGTATGGGCCCTCAAATTCTGGGGATAATTTATTGTCTCTCGTATGAATGACACCGTAAACAATGTCTCCTAAGCTGATAGGTGAATCTTTTGCCTTCTTGTTAAATGCCTCCGTCATTTCTTCCTTGGACATCGTTAATTGTTTTTTGACTCTTTTGTGAATGTCCTGGAATTCACATAAACGGATTTTAGAGTAATCATCGTAATTGTATATAGGCATGCTGTCACCTTCTAGGAGCTCATATGGTAATTTTTTATCTGTGCCATATATAATGAAATGTGGTGTGTCACCGATGGATTTATTTATAGACCCATTAATGGAGGCTTCTACTCTGGGAATCCAATCATCCCAGCTTGCATAATTTTCACTGAGAATGTGTCGTAGCACATCTAATACTTTTTTATTTTGTCTCTCTACCAATCCATTCGATGCTGGGTGATAGGCCAAAACGTTAACCTTTTTGATGTTGTATTATTTACATATTTCTTGTAAGATCTCAGAATTAAATTCTCCTCCATTATCACTTATTAGTACCTTTGGGGTAGTAAAGCGACATATTACATTATCTGTTATTGCCTTTGCTACTGTCTCTGCTGTCTTATCTTTAATTGGAGCTAAAATGACATAACGGGAAAAATGATCCGTTGCTACGAATAAGTATAGGTTATTATTGTATGATAATGGCATCTTGAGTAAATCAACAGCGACAACGTCCCATGGTTGATGTGGTACAGGGTAATTTCCCATCGGTGCAGGTGTGATTGGGTATCCTTTGTGTTTCGCACATGATTCGCATCCGTCTATATGAATGTTTATATCTTTTCGTAATGAAGGCCAGTAATATAATAGCTGGGCTTGGTTGAATGTCTTATCCTTTCCAGGATGTCCTGCATGCGGGCTGTCGTGTATCAGTCGTAATACTTGGGGTCATATCATTAGGTACTACCAACTGGTTAGTATTTCTTTGGCGTTTTGGTTGTTTAGAGTTAATTTTGTATAATGTATTATTGACCATTGTGAATGTTCAAGTGGGACATGCAGTTTGGGTAATTGTATGTCATCTTCACTTTCTAACTTGTATATTACTTTAGACCATATTGGGTCAAGTCTTTGTGCCTTTGCGATATCCTCGTGGTTTGGGATATTTCCTTTGAGATCTAATGCCGCGACCTGAATTGTGTTCGGGTTCCTAGATAATGCGTCAGCTACTATGTTCATTTTACCTTGTATATAATGAATTTGTACATTGTAGTTTTCAACGGTACATTTCCATCTTGCTCTCCTCCCAGAAAGGAGTTTTTCTTTAAACATACCCACCAGTGGTTTATGGTCGGTGAATAAGTGGATTTCGTAACCATATACCAAATCTCGAAACTTTTGTAATGCAAAAACCACTGCAAGTGCCTCTAAGTCTGTAGTGCAATAATTTTTCTCCGCACCTCTTGTTTGTCTGCTGGCAAATGCAATTGGTTGATTCTTTCCTCTTTTATCTTCCTGCATCAGTACAGCCCCTAATCCTTTAACTGATGCGTCTGTACAAATAAGAAATGATTTTGTGTAATCTGGATATGCTAAACAAGGTGCATTTGTTAGTTTAATTTTTAGATTGTTAAATGCCCTTTTTTGTTCTTCCCATTGGAATACAGCATTTTTTTTTTTTGAGTAGTTGGAATAGAGGAAAGGCTATATGAGAGAACTGTGGTACGAATGACCTATAGTACCCAGCCAGACCTAAAAATTGTCTAACTTCGTCAGTCGTAGTGGGTTCAGAAAAATCTCTCACTGCCTGTATTTTGTCATCAGTGGTGTGAATACCATCAGAACTTAATTTGTGGCCTAAGAAATTTATTTCCTTAAAGCAAAATTTGCATTTAGAAAGTTTAATTTTTAATCCAGCATCACTAAGCTTTTGTAAGAGTAAGTCTAATTTCCTGAGATGATCCTTAATATTCTTCGTTGCAATTATAATATCGTCAAGATAAACAAATATTCCTTGTCCTAAAATTCCGGACAATACGTAATTCATAAGACGCTGGAATGTGCCTGGGGCTGTCCTCAGTCCCATTGGCATTCTTGTATATTGATAATGGCCTCTGTTTGTTGAAAAGGCAGTGAATTTACGTGACTCCTTAGATACCGGAATCTGATAGTAGCCGTTTAGGAGATCGATGGTCGAGAATATATTATTTTCAGGACCAATATTCTGTAGAACGTCGCTTAACAATGGCATGGGAAATCTGTCTGGGATTGTGTGATTATTTAGTTTACGGTAATCTACTACCGCACGCATTTCTCCATTTCGTTTGGGCACGAAGAATAAGGGGGCATTCCACGGGGAGACTGAAGGCTCAATAATTCCAAGTTTTAACATTTCATCGACATACTGATCTGCAAGTGTACGTTGGGAGTGTGGTATGCGGTAAGCTGGTACGAAAATTGGTGGTGTTTCTGGGTGCACATTAATCATGCGATTAATCAAGTTGGTACACCCTAATTGTTCTCCGGGCAATGCTACGGTGTCCCTGTGTGTTTCCAGCAGGGTTAACAAATCATTTTCTTCATCAAATTCACTTCTTTCTCTATCCGTAGATTTTATCTCACTTGTTACTCCAGCTATAACTATTTCCTTCACAGGGGCGGGACATTTTTCAATATTAACTATGCAAGTTCCCTTTTTCAACTGAACTTCCCCATTCATGTGATTAATTATGAATATTTGCGTTTGCCCTTCGTCGTTCGTATGACATAATGCGTTTTCTACTGACAATCCCTTCACTTTACATAATTCTTCTAAGGCAAGAACAGTACTCTTCCGTAATTTGCTCTTTATGGTAACCTTCATGTATGAATTAGGTGGTATAACTAAATCATTAGTGAGATGGGCTGGAAAAATTGATAAATCAGTACTGTTATCTGGGTCACTAATTCTGGAGGATGGGATTGGTGGTGGGAGTGGATCTATACACTCATCTGTTTGTGTATGTTTGTTTAAGCCTTTAATATTACCAATTCTTTTTGGCTCTCTTCTACCAATCGGTGAGGGCTCTGAAGTTATTTCCTGTATGAATTCATTATCAAAGTCTATTCCATTCATTTGTGGGAGTATAGTTATGTTCTCAGCTTTCATGGATCTTAAGCCCAGTAACATATGAGCTTTAATTGCTAAGTTTTCAACGATATAGAAAAATGCAGAGAATGGTCTTGTAGTTTCTGTGAAACTGATATTTAATCTTATCATACCCTTCACTGTAATCTCTTGTCCATCTACTGTGTATAAATCTAAATCAGCTTCATCCAGAAAAGTTACTTTCTTTTTATTTTTAAGAATTCTATTTAGTTCTTCATGTGTTATTAAGTTCACTGGAGAGCCTGTATCTAAAAATAAGGAAACGTTTTGATCCTCACATACAGCTGGTATCAAGATACACTCATTTCCCAACATGCCTTCTATGTGAAGTTTAGCCTTGTTCTTCTTTACGTTTGTTCGTTTTTTGTCATGACTTGGTCTTCCCCCGATTTGAACATAGACCAATTTTTTCTACTGTTTTGCAATCACTGGTCCAGTGCCCTTGGTAACTATGATGCCTACTGTAAGGACCAAATCCTTGTGTCTTTTGTTTGTCCTCTTTTGCCTTGATAAAGCATTCATACCTTGTGTGTCCTGGTTTTGCACAATAATGACATAGAATGGACCTATCCCTTGACTGTGACCTACGAGGTGATTTCCCATAAGAAGTGTTGTTTATGGCGCGAGACCTGCTCGGGCTGCGCGAAAACTTATGAAACTGCCTGTAGGAAGGCGTCTGTGAACGAGGCCTTGTCACGTTTGCTTGTTTGGTCTGCCTGATTTCTGGTCGCGATCGATTTTGTTCTCTGTTTGGGGTCGGTGTAGATGTTTTCACAGCTGATACTGTCTCAGGTACCCTGATTCTACCAGAATGTGCATGTGTGTCGACCACACCTGCTTTACTGCACTGCTTCTCTACCTCGTTCATTAAGTCTAGCAAGCACATTCCTGGGGTGTACGCGATCATCTTGGCGATCTTAAGGGTCCTATCAGGTAATTTACACAAGGTAGCTACATAACCAATGATGTCCACGACGAGGTCTGGGGACATCTTTCCATCATCTGTTATCCAATTAGAATTCTCCAATGTAGCTAATAAAGTTCTCTTGATTGTGGAGACATCAGCAGTTATTTCACTGAGCACATGGTTTGTAGTGTGCTCCCTTACAAGATCTACAATTTTATGTAATTCTGGAATTATACCTGGCAAGAAGTTCATACCTCCAGAAAATTTCTTCAGAAATTCAGTTTTATATTCATCATATGTCCGAGCACGATGGAGCTTATCTGAGCGCAATAAATTGCTTGCTGGACATCTTTCCTGGCTTATGCAAGATGAAAAAATAGCAATTTTCTCTTGTTCATCTAGTATGTGGCGCTTGATGAACATTTGTTCG
This sequence comes from Coenobita brevimanus, assembly GCF_032717465.1. Taxonomy (NCBI): domain Eukaryota; kingdom Metazoa; phylum Arthropoda; class Malacostraca; order Decapoda; family Coenobitidae; genus Coenobita; species Coenobita brevimanus. Next base: position 32,806,624 of record NC_136999.1, on the reverse strand, counting down.
CACTGACTGACTAATGAAATGACATCAATGCGATCTTTGTCTGTGCCAGAGAATTTTGGGGTAGTTTTATCCTCGTGATACACAAACACGTGAGGTGTGGTTGTTAGATCAGCGGTATTTGTTTCTTGATCCATTTTTACTGTTTGCCCTGTTAATTCAACTTGGACGTGTTTATCGTTGTGTGAGGGAATGGTGGAATATGTACGACCGGACCGGTGAACCCTGTTAAGTGTATTGGCATACGTGTGCAAGGCAGCGGCAAAGTCCGCACTTCCTACGTCAGAGGTGGTTTCCCACTCATCATCTGAAACTGCCGTATTTGTTTCTCGATATTTAGTGTGTGGTGAGGTTTGTACAAGGGGTGGGCTGCCTTGAGGCTCTCTTAATTGTGAGTCTGATGTTGTGGCAATTTGCGTGTCATCTGGTGTGTTGCCTTGGGGCTCTCTTAATTGTGAGTCAGTTGTTGTGGCAAATTGTGTGTCATCTGGTATTAACGTGGGTGGTGGCGAAAATATTCCTGTCATTAAGATATGGTGTTATGAAATACACCTCTTGTTTATTTATGTCCTAGCAAAATAGATGAGTAAATAAGTTGAATATAGCTAATTTTAGCACTGAGAAGAAATGAGTAAGTATAATTTTACCCACTTGATACAGATTGTAGAGGTGTGTCGATACAAAAGTCGATCTCGGAAGAAAAATACAGGTTTGATTGAAGATCTCTTGATAATTCTAGTGGTGTGTTGATGGACGATATTACTCGGGAAATTCCATGGCCTGGTGCTTGTGGTGGTTAACAGCTGTCCCAGGCAAACCTCAGCATAGAACGTCGAATTTCCAACTTAACTGTGAAAATAAATGAGTATGAGTAGGAGCTATGTGAATAATGAGTAATGAGTAGTGGGTGAGAAGTGCCTGGTGTCAGTCACACGTTGCTTGGCATGGCAGACTCGCGTTGTGATGTCATCTCAGCACATGGTGACGTCGGCTTCCCACACTGGTAGCTGTGGTGAGTGAATGAGTAGCGATGAGTAACTTGAGTGAAGACGGGTGAGTAAGATGAGTTGTGAATATGGACTTGGTATTTGTTTTGTCGTCTTGACCTCTGCGTCAGCGTAGGCAGGAGAGAGTGGTGGGGGTTTGTGTGCTTGTTGCTTTGGTCTTTCCTCTTATTTACTTGTTTTGTTTTATATTCTTCTTGTTGCTGCTTGAAGTTACGTGAAGATTATAGAGTTGTTTTGTAGACTTGTAGGCTATTTGCTGTAGAATTGAAGCTAATCTTGTAGAGTCTCGCCTGCTTTTGTAGAAATTTGTTTTTAATTCGGAGACGATGTCCGTAGATTCACTGCTACCAAATGTCATAAAAGACTTTGTGGTTCCTTTGTGGTTGAGTTATATATATATCAGACTTGTGGACGAGCGGTTATTATACTGGAGTAGCTTGTAGTAGATAATCTTCTTTCCCATTTGTCATGTAGTGACAGGAGAGGTAAAGAATAGTATGGGACTATTTTTATTTGTCTTGGAAATATTAACAAGTCTCTCACACAGAGCGAAGTATAGAGTCCAGTCCTGCTAGCTATCTCTCTGTCTCGCTCTCTCTGTCTCTCTCTCAAGTTGCCAAACCCTTCTCCCTGCGACCTGTATCTTGTATGGCTTGTCTCCTTCTGAGCTCTCTTTCCTAAATTCTGGTGAAACAGGAGACGTATCACGTGTGTTCCTTGTTGATGGAAAGTTTAAGAAGCCTGTGTGTGAGTATGTGTGTATGTGTGTGTATGGTCACTAGGGCTTTGTTCACGGGCGGATTGCTGACAACTAACTGCATCATCTCCTTACTGGCCACTGTCGTCAGCTTTCCTCAGTGTAATTTGCAAGCTCATTTCCTATTCCCAGGCTCGCATAGAGCTGTCTATCTGTCTATTTATCTATCTATCTATTATGATTTGTAATTATAATATGGAGTTCTGATACCTGCACGAGGCTTACATGAGGGAGTGTTAGTGCCAAATGTGGATGTGAGACTATGGTGTGGCATGAAAATAAGAAGTCAAGAGTAAGAGCAGTGAAGATGGGACTCCTGAGAAATGTATGTGGAGTACAGAGGGTGGATAGGATACGAAGTATTGCGATTCGTGAAAGATGTGGAGTGACGAAGTCAGTGGACACCAGAATCGAAGAGAATGTACTGACATAGTATGATCATGTGGAGAGAATGGATGACAATAGAGTGGGGAAAATGTACCTCTGAGCGAATTAGAAGGATGGAGGAGGTGAGGTAGGCCAAGGAGAAAGTGGACAGATATGGTGGATGAGTGTGTGAGGAAGAGAGATTTGGAAGTCAGTGAGGCTAGGGAACTGACAAGAGATCGACCTGGGTCGATGAATGTTGCGAGAAGTGCATGATAAGGGATTTGGCACCTCTATTTAACGTGGCAGCGTCTGGACTGATTCTATCAGATACGTTTATGTGAAGCTACAAAACATGGTGAATCCTTTTGGCGAATCCGATAGAGCCAGAATTACGGGGGCTTAAATGATGAGTGAATGGAAGCATGGCCAATTGGATTGGGCAAATTTGGGGTGTTTGGACATTGCTACTCACCCTGCCATAGCGTAGGAAAGGAAGTCCGCATGATGATGATTATATATATATATATATATATATATATATATATATATATATATATATATATATATATATATATATATATATATATATATATATATATTTATATATATATATAGAAAGAGAGAGAGAGAGAGAGAGAGAGAGAGAGAGGTGGGCTGAGGAGACTGAGGATGAGATGGAGGAATAAATTGATAGATACCATAAAGAGAAGGAGGTGTGAATTGGAAGGGGGGCAACTAAATGCAAAGGAAAGTGTCTTCCCTCCTGAGACGGCCAGTAGCTGCTCTCCCCTCACTAAGGAATCGGCCAGTAGCCGACATGAGGGTAACCAGGAGACGGCCGGTAGCCGCTCCCGCCTTCGTCAGAAGGTGTCCTTCCGGAGACAGCCAGTAGTCACGCCACACTCCCTCCTGAAGGAGTCGGCCTGTAGCCGCTCCCACCTTCATCAGACGGCCGGTAGCCGCTCCAAAGGCATTGCCCCTGAGTCAGCCTGTAGGCGTTCCTCATTCTTACTGAAGGAGTCGGCCCGCAGCAACTCCTGCCTTCGTCAGACGGCTGGTAGCCGCTCCGAAGGTGTTGCCCCTCAGTCGGCCTGTAGCCACTCTCCACCCCTCCTGGAGGAGTTGGCCTGTAGCCGCTCCTGCCTTCGTAAGACGGGCGGTAGCCGCTCCGAAGGTGTCACTGGGTTTGCTGGCAGTTACTCCCCCTCTCAGGCCACAGTCAGTAGCTGGGCCGTGGAGCCTTGTGGTCATGCCTCTGGGAAGCCACGGCCATTAGCCAGGCCCCATGGCTGGTAGCAGCAGAAAGCAGCCTCGCCGCCCCGGCGTGAGATGAGTTCCCTGACCCCTGATGCAGAGGATGCAGATGAGTACTGGAGAGGCCCCATAGCTTCCCCTGGCCTCTGCTCCCTACGACTGGCCCTGGAGAAGACCTAACTGATGGACCCTGATGCAGACCGGTGCCGCAGCTCCTCCCTGTCAGTGCCACCTAGCTCTGGGGGCCGCAGCCCTCGGGAATCCCAGGCCCTCCCCAGAACGCCCGGGCCGGAACTCCCTACGCCCAGACGACGGAGGACCTCTACCTCCGGTAGTAACCTGAACGATAGGTTCAGGCAATGGTTTGGCCCCAGTCCTGAGGGCCACACTCCTGTCCCCTGCCCGGAAAGTGTGGGCCCCTTTGCCACCTGCAGCCCCGGACAAGAGAAGACGCCCCTGCACGTGATCCTGTGCCCTCTCGGCACTACCTCCCCTGGTGGTGCCCCTGCTCCAGCAGAAGTAGAGCCGGATTGTCTTCCCGCCACACCCGCCGCCCAGTGACCCATGAGACAGTGACGGCGATCCTATTGTAGTGTAACAATGGCGAGGTGATAAAGTGCATTCATAGTACCAGACCAAGTGTTTTAAGTAAGATCGGAATGATGATGGTCTAACAGTGACAAGGAGGAACAGTGAATAGTCCATCTTTCCTATCACAACCCTCTTTCTGATCGTCAGTACGGGTTCCGTCAGGGACGCTTCACTGGTGATCTCACCTACCTTTCAGACTCCTGGTCATCCTCCTTTCGGGACTTTGGCGAAAGCTTTGCCATTGCACTTGACATCTCAAAGGCTTTCGATCGAGTCTGGCATAAATCTTTAATTTCCAAACTGCCCTCCTACGGTTTCTATCCTTCTATCTGTGCCTTCATCGCTAGCTTCCTTTCTGGTCGTTGTTGTAGACGGCCATCGTTCTTCTCCTAGATCTATCAACAGTGGTGTTCCTCAGGGCTCTGTCCCAACACCAACTCTCTTCCTTTTATTCATCAATGATCTTTTGAGCTGTACATCTAACCGAATCCACTCATACGCTGATGACTCCACTCTTCGCCTTTCGATTCGGTTCCTGCAACGCCCATCTCAACAGTTACTTCAACAAACAAGGGATGAGGCTATGGTACACCTAATGTCTGACTTGGCTCGTATCTCTGACTGGGGTAAAAATAATATGGTTGTTTTTAATGCATCTAAGACTCAGTTCTTACACCTATCAACCCGACAAAATCTTCCACAGGTATACCCACTAACGTTTAATAATATTCAGCTTAATCTTGCATCATCCTTGAACATGCTTGGGGTTTCATTTACTCGGGACTTATCTTGGAAAGATCATATTATATCTCTTGTAAAATCTGCTTCCAAGAGATTGGGTGTGCTAAGCTAACTCCGCTCTTTCTTTACCCCTGCACAATTGTTGACTCTATACAGGGGTTTTATCTGCCCCTGTGTGGAGTACAACTCTCATGTGTGGGGAGGCTCCCCACATGCAGCTCTTCTCAATCGGGTGGAGTCAAAGGCTTTTTGTCTCATTAACTCTCCTCCTCTTACTGACTCCCTTCAACCTCTGTCTCTTCACCGCAATGTTGCATTTTTATCTCTTTTCTATCGCTACTTTACTGGTCACTGCTCCTCTGAACTGTCTGCTTGCATTCCTCCACCTCTACGACGGGCGTGTAGCACCCGTCTGGCAGCAAACTCTCATCCCTTTTCTGTCCAACTCTCTAATGCAAGAGTTAACCATTACTCCCAGTCTTTTATTTATGCAACAGGTCAACTCTGGAACTGTCTCCCTCTGTCTGTATTTCCTGCTGTCTATGATCTCCAGTCTTTCAAACGCAGTGTGTCCAGGCATCTCAAAATGATCGAATCTTGAAATTGGCTCTCTATTGTATTTTGTTTTTCTCTTGGAGGGAACTGTTACTGCGGGCTCATGGCCTTTGGTTCCTGTTTCTTCGCATAAAAAAAAATAAATAAAAATAAATATAGAACCAAAGTGCTATTGAATAAGACCAATGCACAATACCCATCATGTTACAGAAAGAGAAACGCCCAAGTCATGGAGTTTGTATTAATAATTAATCAAAAGTCCCCTGTCCCCAGAAAATAGTAAAGTGAACACACTATCAGTAAACTCCGCCTCATACTACCATAATCACAATAAGATCCCAGAGCCTTACACCCTCCCCTAGTGAACCTCATCTCTAACTGCTCCAAGCGCACAGAGACCTTGGACTGTACTAACTCTGGATACTCTGCCTCGAGTGTTATTTTAGTGCATTTTTCCCTTAGTATCATGTGAGATATTAATTATCTAACTGTAAGTGTTTGTGGTCAACCAAATATTGTGTTTGTAACATCTGTTGTTGTCCCTTGTCTGACTGAGTAATACACATGTAAGGTTATTGACTGGAGTTTTTGTGCCCTACCTCTCTCTTATTTGTCCTAAGCCCTGGTCTTGAAAGAGAATCAAGCTACGTGTTAAGGGTCTGAAGAACGGGAAGTCGAGCCTTAAACACCTAGCACTACAATGGTGGACAGTTGTGGTTCTTGACCCGGGCGTACAAGAGAGGTAGTATGGAAATACTGGCAAAATGTCAACTAAACCACACGTGCAATTGCCCAGGTTCGACCCCGAACAGTATGATGTACACACATATCTGGCGATCATCAAACCTTTACTAGATATTTGTTTTGAAAATGATCAACAAAGAATCGCAGTCATGCTCCCACTACTGGGCAAAGCGGCGGCTAACATAGCACCAAAAGTCGTTGCGGAGCTCACCTGGCAGAATTTCACAAAATTTGTGATACAGGCCATCACTCCATCACTAGGGAAAGTGGTGGCACTATCCCAGCTGGATAGTCTCACCTTTAACGGGAATCTAGATGATATCCTAATTCAGGCAAGACGCATGGTCACTGCTGCCTACCCAGAGGCAGATGAGAAAACCTGGGAACAACATATTTTTAACACTCTCCTGAGAGTGCTCCCCAGTGTTGTAAAAGAGCACTTCACTATCCATGACCCGACTGGAGACATGGATAGAGACATCCAGCTAATATGACGCCTCTTGACCGCCAGCCCAACGCCCCAGCAGATCAATGTTGTGAAAAAGTTTCCCACTCAGACTCCAGCTCCCCCAGTTAAGCCACGTCCACCCTTGTCTCACACCAGCCCAACCCCAGCGCCGAGCCCACCTAGGGCACACCCCACGTGCCGACGCCCTGCCCACAGGGAAAACCCTAACCTGATTTTGGTGAATCCCTGGGAGTTTACAGCCTGCAGCTCCAGGCATGACATTGCATGACATTTGGGACCAGTTAAAGGCTGCATGCCACAAGCCCGCTACCCTAGGTCCACACAAAGTGTCCTCTCTGGAGGACGAGGCCGTAGAAGACAAAGTGGCACCTGTAGAGAAGACTGACCCTGGGGAACAGGAGCAGGAGCAGGAAGAAGGAGGCCCCAGACAGCTGGATTTTTAGGCCTGCCCCCGCACCATCCCACAGTGGCGGGGACCATTACACCCAAGTACCGCCCCCCAGTGTACCACAAAATGAAACTGAACGGGGTGAAAGCCAGACTTCTGGTCGATATGGGAGCAGCCAGATCCTGCCTTTACAGCCACTACTTCTCCCGCCCCAGATCAACTTTTGGCCTGCTCCACCCCACAGCCACTCACCTTGTGGATGCGGGGGATGGCCCCCTGCCCATCCGTGGGGAGACACGGGCCTTAAGGGTTGACACCCACCAGCCGGTGTCAACCCAGGACCAGCTTATAATCTTCAACTCTTCCTGCCGAAACTACGATGGGTACTTAGAACTGGACCTGTCACAGAAGTTAGGGGCCACCATAGATTGCCACTTCCAACAGCTCCAGTTCCGTGCCCCACCCAACCCTAGCCGGGCCGTTTGCACCTGTATGCCACGGCCCCGGCCAGAAGACTCACCACATCCCTCCCTCCCTTGCCCCCCTCTTCCCTCCCTTCCCATGCCCCCTCCCACTGCCCCTCCTCCCTCTTTTTCCGCCACCGTTTCTGCCGCCATTACCATCCCCCCTCATCATGAGGCCTGGGTGCCCCTCAACCGGCCTTCCGGCCCCTCTGTCTTATTCTCCCCCCTCCTGCCACTGGGAGCCCTCTCGGCCTGATATTGTCTCCAACTTTCCTCCCCCCACATTGCACAGCAGTCCAAATTGCGAACCTCGCCCCTTCACCACTCACCCTTCCAAAAGGGCTCGTAATCAGAGAGATGGAAGAAGCCAAGCCCTACGCCCCTTCCCCCTGCCACTCCCCCACCCCCCTGCCACCCATTCCTGACCATCTCTTCGCTCATCAGTCAGACACCCTACGCTGCCTTCTCCTGGATTTCCAGGATCTGTTCGCGGCAGGACCAGCAGACATAGGACATACCACATACTTGTCGCATGAGATTCATACGACAGGCCCGCCAATTCGACGACCATCCCGACGGATGAACCCTAGACAGTGGGAAAAGGAGGACTGCCAAGTACAAGAAATAATAGAAGCAGGCGTCATTTCCCCCTCCACCAGCCCCTGGTCCTCACCTGTCATCCTAGTGAAAAAGAAGGACGGCACGATGTGATTCTGCGTCGACTACTGCCGCCTTAATGACGTAACTATCAAAGACGCCACTCCACTCCCTCGAATAGACAATTCCTTGGATTCCCTGTACGGAGCATCCTGGTTCTCCATCCTGGACTGCCAGTCTGGATATTGGCAAGTCCCTGTGCGACAGGAAGACTGAGGCAAAACTGCCTTCTCGACAAGTAATGGCAAACATTACGAGTTTAAAGTCTTGCCATTCGGTCTCTGCAACGCCCCTGGCACCTTCTCCAGGTTAATGGAATCTGTCCTCAGCGGACGCAAGTGGAAAATATGCCTGGCGTACTTAGATGACGTCATCGTCTTCAGCCGAACATGGACCGACCACCTGCAACGCCTCCGCCGGGTTTTTACCAGAATTCAACAGGCAGGCCTCAAACTCCGTCCCTCTAAGTGCATCCTGGCTGCTCGGACCGTCTCGTTCCTGGGACATGTCATCTCCCAGGCAGGAATCTCCCCCGACCCTGACAAGCTCCACGCCATTGCAGACATACCCCCACCACAGGACGTCCAGGGCATTCGAGCCTTCCTAGGCTTGACATCCTACTACCGCCGTTTCATGAACGGGTTTGCCCACATCACCAAACCTCTCCATGATCTAACTCAAAAAGGGAAACCATTCCTCTGGACGGATGAGAGATGAGCTGCTTTCCAGCAGCTAAAAGACAAACTCGTCTCTGCCCCCATCATGGCTTTTCCTGATTATGCCCTCCCCTTGTGCCTCTACACTGATGTCTCCCTCTCTGCCATAGGCGCTGTGTTGGCACAAGTCCAGGAGGGCTGTGAGCACATCATTGCCTGCGTCAGCCGTACACTGAATCAGGTGGAGAAAAATTACACTGCCACCAAATGAGAATGTTTAGGCATAATATGGGCTCTCCAACACTTCAGGGCATACCTCTCCGGGACCCAGGTCACCATCATCACGGACCACCAGTCCCTCCAGTGGTTAAGACAATCTGACTCCCACAACGTCCAACTCCTCAGATGGCGCGAGACCCTAGAGGAGTTCAATTATGAAATCTCCTACAGACTAGGCAAGCTCCATACCAATGCGGACGCCCTCTCCCGGCTCCCCATCCACGCCGTCCAGCTGGAAACAGACCTGCAACAATGGCACTGCAAGGAGCGACCCCCGTGGATTCCTCCCCACCTGCTCAAGAAACTATACCGGCAGGACGACCACCTCCAAACCCCCTTCAGTCATATCTTCCTGGCCACTGACACCGCTCTTGACTCCTTATGCCACCTTCACGCCCACAACGGCATCCATCTGGTTACCAAAAAGTTCCTGCAAGTGTTCAACGACGCGTACTGGGCACCCAACCGCTCCGCCCTGGCCAAGGAAATTATTCAAAGCTGCCGCACCTGTGCGCTCGGAAAAGACATCACACATACCGCAGGACGGTTGGGCTGCATCACCGCCCACAAACCCTGGCAGCTCCTAGCAGTCGATGTGGTATGGGCTTTGCCCCCAGAATCGGGTTACAAGTACGTAATCACGTTCATTGACACCTATTCAAAGTTCATTGTGGCCTGCCCAGCCAAGGAACATCACGCTGTAACAGTAGCCGACGCCCTCCTTCAACATGTCTTTCCCTATTTTGGCATTCCCCAAGCCATCCACTCGGATAACACACCCGAGTTCACCAGGAAAGTCTGGGAAGAACTAGCCAAAATTTTCGGGTATAACATCTCCCACTCTTCCCACTAATGGCCACAGGGAAATGCAGTGTTTGAGCGCAGCCATCGTACCCTCATGAATCAACTCTGCAAACGAATAGAAGCCACTAAAGATGACGACTGGCCTGCCCACGTAAAGAATGTCCAATGGGGCATCAACTCCTGCCCCAGAGAAGACAGAGCTTCGCCATATGAACAGATATTCGGTGAGGCACCCCTTGTACCACCCCTTCGGCAGCACCTGCAACCACCCACCTCCACTCCTGCAACAGACCCGCTAAACCACCTTAAACGCCATTTGACGCATCTTCAAAACAACTTGGACTTCAGCCCCGACACAGCATCCAGCCCTTACCGATCTGGCAACACCATCAGGATTGCTCAACTCCCCACCCCTCACAAACTCGCACCCTGCTTCACAGGGTCTCACACTATCATCCATGTCCCCAACCTCTATCAAGTTACAGTTGATTACCACAGTGCCCCTTGCACTCCCCGAAACCGCCACGTATGTCCCTTCCGCGCTCTTGCCCCTACTGCCCCAGCCCCACACCCTGTCCCTCCTTCTACCCCAGTGTTGCCCCCCTCCTCCCACCTACGAGTGCTACATCTCCTCCTCCCCCTCCCCCTCTCCCTCCACCTCCCCTACCACCTTCGCCTCTCCGGCCGCCACACCACCTCGCACCTTACCTGACAGCTTACCTGCACCACCAACCCCCCACCACTCCCCCTCACCACCTCCTCCTCCTGCCACCCCATTCCCTACGTCCAGCACCACATGTCCTGTCCACGCCAACACACCACCACCACCTCTCTCACCCACCGCCGCCTCCTCCTCCAACCCACCACACTTCTACACCCACACTCCTACCGCCCCACATGCCGCCTCAACAACCCTGCACCCAACAGCACGCACCTCCCGCCCACGCCCACTTCACCACCCATGCCAACCCTCAAAACTACAACCACCCACTCTGGCCGCCTCTCATGCCCACCTGCCCGATATACCCACTCTCCCACCCCACCCGCTTCCCCACAACTTCACACTGTCATGCTACACCAGGCCCAAATCCCAGCCACCTGTACTCCCTAGAGACCTGACGCCGCATTACCCCAGCAAAAAACCAGACTCCTACCCTAGGTTTAAAGTATTCAGCACCACACCACACCACCGGCAACAACCACGACCATGAGAATCAGATGGGCTGTTAGGGCACCTACCCTCGGTCGAAACCACAGGGTCTGAGGACCACACCACCTACTCCGCTCCTCTACCGCCACCTCCACCCTCTTCCTCACCTGTGACGCGGAGCAGGATGAAAACATCGCCACCACTACCTGGCGAGCCCTCCTCAGAAATCTCCAGCCCACATACACCACCCACAATACTCACGTCTATCACCTCCAGTCACGAGGACGTGACTTTTTCCAAGTGGATGGTGGTGAAATACAACATAGTGTCCCTTGGAACGTCCAACCACCTCCACCAGGAATTCAGCATCGTGCTCCCGTGAATTCCCAGACACCCCCACAAGGACCCCACGGAGAAGCAGCAGCAACACACCGAGACTTGGTGCGACAACAGCCCAAGTCAACCAGGGCCAAACGCCCCTATGACTCAGAGCCCGCCTGTCGTCACCATAGTAGGAATCCCGCACTACCTTCCGCGCGAGCTTCCACCAACCAACCTCGGGTGGAGCTGTCTGTCCAGCTCCTGCCAGTGCCCCTAAGGAGTCGGCCTGTACCCACTCCCGCCTTCTTCAGGAGACGGCCAGTAGACTCTCTGAAGGTGTCTTCCAAATTGAGATGGCCAGTAGCTGCTCGCCCTTCGCTAAGGAATCGACCAATAGCTGACCTAAGGGTAACCAGGAGACGGCTGGTAGGCGCTCCAGCCTTCATCAGAAGGTGTCCTTCCGGAGATGGCCGATAGTTGCTCAACACCCCCTCCTGAAGGAGTCGGCCTGTAGCCGCTCCCACCTTCGTCAGATGGCCGGTAGCCACTCCGAAGGCGTTGCCCCTGAGTCGGCCTATAACCGCTCCATGACCCTCCTGCAGGAGTCAGCCTGTAGCTGCTCCTCGCCTCTCCTCCAGGAGTCAGCCTGTAGCCTTTCCCGCCTTCATCAGACGGCCGGTAGCCGCTCCGAAGGTGCTGCCCCTTAGTCGGCGTGTAGCCGCTCCTCATTCCTACTGAAGGAGTTGGCCTGCAGCTGCTCCTGCCTTCATCAGACGGCCAGTAGCCACTCCGAAGGTGTTGCCCCGAGTCGGCCTGTAGCCGCTCTCCACCCCTCCTGCAGGAGTCGGCCTGTAGCCGCTCTCCACCCCTACTGCAGGAGTCAGCCTGTAGCCGCTCCCGCCTTCATCAGACGGCCGGTAGCCACTCTGAAGGTGTCCCTGGGTTTGTTGGCAGTTACTCCCCCTCTCAAGCCACAGCCAGTAGCTGGGCCTTGGTGCCTTGTGGTTGGCCCCTGGGAAGCCACGGCCAGTAGCCTGGTCCCATGGTCAGAAGCGGCAGAGAGCAGCCCCGCTGCCCCAGCGTGAGACGAGTTCCCTGACCCCCGGCGCAGAGGAGTACTGGAGAGGCCCCATAGCTTCCCCCAGCCTCTGCTCCCTAAGACTGGCCCTGAAGAAGACCCACCTGGTGGACCCTGACGCAGACCGGTTCCGCAGCACCTCCCTGTCGGCACTGCCTAGCTCTGGGAGCTGCAACCCTCGGGAACCCCAGGCCCTTCCCAGACTGCCCGGGCAGGAACTCCCTAGGCACCGACGATGGAGGACCTCTACTTCCGGCAGGAACCTGAATGATGGGTTCAGGCAATGGTTTGGCCCCAGTCCTGAGGGCCACACTCCTGTCCCCAGCCCGGAAATTGTGGGCCCCTTTGCCACCTGCAGCCCCGGAGGAGAGAAGACGCCCCTGCGCATGATCCAGTGCCCTCTCGGCATGGCCCTCCCTGGCTGTGCCCCTGCTCCGGCAGAAGTAGAGCCGGATTGTCTCCCAGCTGCACTCGCTGCCCAGTGACCCATGAGACGGTGACAGTGACCCTATTGTAGTGTAACAGTGGCGAGCCGATAAAGTGCATTCATAGCACCAGACCAAGTGTTTTAAGTAAGATCGGCATGATGATGGTCTAACAGTGACAAGGCGGAACAGTGAATAGTCCATATAGAACAAAAGTGCTAGTGAAAAAGACCAATGCACAATACCCATTATATTACGATAAGAGAAACGCCCAAGCCGTGAAGTTTGTATTAATAATTAACCAAAAGTCCCGTCCCCAGAAAACAGTAAAGTCAACACGCTACCAATAAACTCCACCTCATACTACCATAATCACAATTAGACCCCAGTGCCTCACACCCTCCCCTAGCGAGCCTCATCTCTAACTGCTCCACGCGCACAGAGACCTTGGACTGTACTAACTCTGCATACTCCGCCTCGAGTGTTATTTTAGTGCATTTTTCCCACAGTATCCTGTGAGATACTAATTATCTAGATGTAAGTGTTTGTGATCAACCAAATATTGTGTTTGTAACATCTGCTGTTGTCCTTTGTCTGACTGAGTAATACACGTGTAAGGTTATTGCCCGGAGTTTTTGTGCCCTACCTCTCTCTTATTTGTCCTATGCCGCGGTCTTGAAAGAGAACCCGGCTATGTGTTAGGTGTCTGAGGAACGGGAAGTCGAGCCTTAAACACCTAGCATTACAGTTACAACAAGGAAGAAATGTTGACGGTTCCTTGAAAGTAGTGACAAGAAACAGGGAAGTGAGCATGAAATTGAAAAAGTTACTACATGACAGTATTGTGATACCAACTCTTATATATGGAAGTGAAGCCTGGACCTTGCTGGACGGACAGAAGTCAAGAGTTAGAGCAGTGGAAATTATTTATTTGAGAGGAGCATGTCGAGTCACATGGAGAGACCGACTAACAAATGAGGAAGTGAAGGAGCGTTGAGTTGTGGATTTGGACATGATAGGAAGCGCTAGGAGAAACGCATCGAGGTGGTTTGGCCATGTGGAGAGGATGGAGCGTGAGAGACCGACAAGGAGAGTGTATGTGAGTAAGGTGGAGTGGGGGAGAGGGAGATGGAGGCCAAGGATGAGATGGAGGGATGGAATAGGGAGGTATATGAATACTGTATGTATATATATATATATATATATATATATATATATATATATATATATATATAGATGGATAGATACAGGTGCTTCAATCCTGTAAAGGGTGGCCACAAACAAAATCGTTTCCACATCCCTGTCCAACGCCATTTCGCTGCCCTGGTTCCAGTTCACGCCCCCCTCTCTCATATACCACCGCACTCCATCTCATCCTCGGCCTCCCCCTCCCTCTGCCTCCTTCCACCTCACTCGCATAAACTCTCATCATCAGTCTCTCACGCTCCATCCTCTCCACATGGCCAAACCACCGCAATGTATTTCTCCTAACGTCCACATCCACACCATAACACTTCTTCACTTTCTCATTTGTCAGTCTCTCTCTGCACGTACCTCTATATGCTCCTCTCAAATAACTCATTTCCACTGCTCTCACTATTGACTTGTGTCCTTCCAACAAGATCTAAGCATCACTTCCATACGTTTGGGTTGGTATCACAATACTGTCATGCAGTGACTTTTTTACTTCCATGCTTATTTTCGTCTTCCTTATCTCTGCTTTCAAAGACCAGGCAACCTATCTTCTCCATTGTACTCTTTCAACCACTTCACCCTACAAACTTCCATCCTTACTCATCATACTACCCAAGTACAAATACACACTCACATTTTCCATTTCTTCCTCATGCAGACTCACCATAAATTCAGTGGCTTATTTCTCTCAAAGACCATAACTTTACTTTTCCCTAGATTCACCTTCAGATTCCGTTTCTTACACACACTCTCAAACTCTTTCACCAAGCATTGCACTTCCCCTTCGTCTTCACTTAACAATACAGTATCACCTGCGGACAGCAATACAGGGAGTTTCCAAACACTGCTCTCTCATTAGGGTCGCCCCAACATCCACAGCCTTACCTTGTACCTCTTTTATAACCCCATCGATATACATTAGTAGTTGTTGTAGTGGTAGTTGTAGTAGTAATAGCAGTGGTAGTATTTGTTGTAGTTGTTGTAATACTCAGACTATTAGTGGGAAAGCGGTGCTACAATTGAGCAACAATGCAAACCAAATATACATCTCCGTGTGTGTGTGTGTGTGTGTGTGTGTGTGTGTGTAAGGTGATGGTAGTGAACTGAGGGTTAGGCGAGCAAGCGCAAGTGCCTGTACCTGAGGCAGCCTGCCTCAAGGCTGTTGCCATGGTTACCAGACTCACACCAGCACTCCCAACACATTTTTGAAAAATGTAAATGGAAATGGTGTTTCTGGTGGATTGCGATCGTCTGGAAGTGTTATAATTGTGGAGGGTTAGTATAAACTTTAGTTGTGTCACGACACATCTGCCATACATATGGACATGGACAAAAATGCAACAAAAAATGCCTCCTTTCCCCACTCACTCTCTCTTGATTACACGCCGTTCATGGACAATTTGGGGCCATCAGCTTTAAGTCGAAAGACTGATGAGTATTATGGCATTTAGTTTTTGATTATGGGTTAAGTATTAGCTGAAGTATGAAGGTTTAAAAACTGACAACTTTCTCAGGAATGCCCAGCTGGGAGAAAGGTTGGCGTGAATATAATTATACTAAACGCGATGGGTTAGGGTGGCCCAAAAAAAAACAAAGTAGAAACTGTTCACTTCCACAAGGCTATATTATCACCACTGAAGGCACAATGCAAAAAATTTGATGAAATGCACAATTTTTAGAGCTCACTCCTAAAGCCGTACTTCTGAAAAAATGAACTGAAAACACAACACTGACGGATTTTCAAAAAAAAAAATATTCGTATTTTCAACATTTTTGAACACAGACATTCTTGATCTGAGTGCTAAAATACCACACTTAAAACACTAAGTACACAAATAATGCATCACTTTGTCCTCATCAAAGCAGCTTTTGTCGGAACTGGCAGTCTTATCCAGTGGTAAGTGACAAGCTGCAGTATGCAATGCTTTTGAGTCTCATCTCTCATTAGGACATCGTTGTATGGCTCTCATTAGGACATCGTTTTATGACTGGATGAGAATTACACCTCTCTCGTTACAGTCATTGACAACCTTCAAATATTTGCACTTGGCTGGAAGTGACATATACCTGGAGTCTGTCAGCCAAAGGTTGGGCGATTTCACCATGAAAGCCCTGGCATCATCTTGTCTTGTCACAGATAGCTTAGTACGTTGAAGGACTTCAATGAACGTCTGGTGATATAAGTTGCCAGCGAAGCGCGGTAGTCGAACACATCACCATCAAAACGGTGTGCCAGTTCCAACGAGGAGGATAGTCAAGGTTTTCCACCATAGCTGCTTTAATCATCATGTTGACAACGCCATTGAAAAAAGGAAGTGGCACCAGATGCTAAGAAAAGAACCACAAATGGCAGCACAACGACCTGGCAGCTGCCTCTGCCACTACGTGATCAGGGTACTGGTGGAGCAGAAAAATCAGCTTTTTGTTCCTAAAGGGGGCCTTCAGTGAATGTGGTGACTCATGCCAATAGTGTGTGTATACGAGCAAGACGGACTTAATCTTGTGACACCAGCTGTCTCCCTTGCCATCAAAAACATTTGCTTCCTGAATACAAAAATCTTCAGCTAGTGTATTGCTTTTGCCATCCAGCGTGCATTGTGCACAGCACCTAGAGGACGAACTGTTTGCTTATCACCTGGAGAATATCTCAAGAACATAAAAGAGAGTTGTGGTAACTCTATAGTCATCTCTTGAGAGCTGGCTGTTTATGGCATCAGTGCAGCACAAAATCATTTCTTCGTGTAGACCATCGGGCATCCCAACAAACAACTCATCTCCTGCAGGATATAAATCAGTTTTATCCATACCTGGCCAAAGCTTTTGGAGGCATTTGAAGATTCCCACTTCACGTACACTACTTGGCCCTAGAGAAACATTGAAGACAGCAGACAGAATAAACTGAGACCCATGATGACGGTAGGCAATCCAGATGGGCTCTTTGTCCAAAGCTTTTTCGATTAAACCACATGCTCCCATCTTCAGGCCTGTGTTACCTGTTGTTGTATCAATAACAAGACCCTAAATCATTGTTTTTGAACACCATTCATCCAATGTTTTGATGCATGCATTGCACTGCACTTTCCCAATGCTGCAATTTATCTTGGAAACCCTGGGAAGTTGCTCTTCCTCACTACCAGTCACCAAAATGGCAACTTGGTCCACTGCAGGTTTGCTGTTTCCAGCGATATCTATGAGCAGTTTACAAACCCAGTGTATGAGTAGTGGAATGTCTGGTGTGAAATCTGCCTGTTGTGAATGGTACCTCATGCTCACTGTATAGTATTTCGAGACAGTACTACAGACTCCACGTTATGACCAAGCGCTTGTGGGACACTGACCACAACGAAAATGGCTGAATGGTTAGGCAGTTTGACACAGTCAAGCATGGCAGCTACTTCCTTAGTTATGATGGTTTTCTTAGCTTTACTTTGCTGTCAAATTTGTTTGGACATCGATGGCCCTTGAAATTCGTCCTCAGACTCTGCTGATGAGGAAGCACTAAAGCCTTCAACGTCAACAGAACCGGATGGTACCGTCATTTCCATCTGCTGTGCAGTGAGCTTGCATTTTTGTTTTTGAGAACTCGATTGATCACTTCTATGCCACTTACGAGCCTAATTGTTTGCCAAGATTCTGTCCACCTCGGACATACTCCCGTTGAAGGGATTCTGTTCCTGTAATCACTGGAACTATATATCCTCTTCGTTTGTCATACTGAGCAGAGCGTGCTTATGAGAAATATCAGACAGTTTTGTGAGTTTTTTCTTGATGTTTTGCTCTTTGACCCACTATGCTGGTTTCGGAAACGATCTTATGTTCTTCAATACACAGTACTGTTTGCGAAGCTTCTGGAGCTTGTGAATACCCGAGTCTACCCTTTGGGTCGGGATGCGCACTTTATCCTAGATCATCATTACCTTCTCAATGGTGCTCTTAGCATTGTGACTGTAAGACCATTCTGATGGTGAAACATGAAGTTCATGAGGACATCGGCATTAGTTGGCAGACGAGCACCCAATATATCTTTTTCGGGCTTGCCCAGAAGCCATACTTTTGGACTGCTTCTAGTCATACGCATGACCTGTGAATGGAACACACTGATAAGCAAGGCCCTGTTAAAACTATCGATAGTAATACTCATCAGAACATTATTTTGATATTTTAGCTTCAATTCTCTCTGCATATCTGGATGCTTATGATCATATGCTGGATATAATGATTATTAAACATTATGTTTGGTATTAGAAACATTCCATCATTAATGAATTAAATATTCGTCAACAAGTGCCTGGTATGTATAGTGTAAAAAACAAATATATCAAAGTACTGTAACTTTTTGATGTCATAACTGGGAGTTATAATAATGATGTAAATTTTACTTGTCAGATCAGAGTAATTCACCCCTCGATGTCACGACACCCTACTCATCAAGAGCACATCAATGTACGTCCTATGGTGTGGAGAAATAGCCATCCAGTGAGTGAATGAGTGATCAATAAGTCATCGAACAGCCAAGCACCGTGCTCTGCGGCTTGGACGTGGTGCTTTTCCGGCGGTGCCAGAGTTTCCAAAAGATGGCTGCAGTATGCAGTAGTGGCAGACGCATGTTACAGTATGTCTACCGGCTACTGCTCAAGCTTTATTCAATGTTTAGTTCAACAGCCATTGCAGTTTTAGAATAGTTACAGGCAGTAATAAGCCTGTTAGACGATTAAACATTTGTGATCAATTATAATATTATCAGGATCATATATTTTTCCTCCAGGGAGTGACTTCTAAATATGAGCCGATTTTCTTGATTTTTTGCATGAAATTCCTTAACTTATATGGAACAGAAGTAGCCTTATGGAGAATAATAAATTTGAAAAAAAGTTTTTTGGTAAATTTTTGGGCCACCTCAATATATATATATATATATATATATATATATATATATATATATATATATATATATATATAAATCATTTCCTGTGGCACCCTCGGGGATGCATAGGGCCTCGATGAACTCACACCACCACATCCTATCTTGTGCTAAGTCCTCAAGATCTCCCCACACTCATCTCCAGCTTCCCGTCTCATTGTCCTCACCCATGTCTCTTTTGGCCTTCCTCTACCTCTCCTACCAAGTGCCACCCACCCTGGTGTACCTCGTACTATTCCCTGTCTCTTATACACATGTCCTAGCCACTTCCATCGTGAGAATCTAACATATTCATCGATCGGCTGCACTCCCGTTATTTCTCTAATTCTACTATTTGGTATCCTTTCCCACCACTTAACTCCTAATATTCTTCTAAGTGCTTTATTTTCAAACACCAAGAATTTATTTTCCATAGTCACTGTGCTGTACCAAGACTCGTGTCCATAAATTAAGATACTCCTAACCATTACCTTATAAAGTTTGATTTTTGTATGCACAGAGAAATTGTTATTATTCCAAATATTTTTAAGCATTCCCATTGTCTGATTAGCCTTCTTTAACCTTTCCTCGAATTCAAAGTTCAAAGAACCATCCTTGGCTAAATAAGTACCTAAATATTTAAACCTATCAACTTGCTTTACAACCATACCTCCAATTACACATTCCTGCGTATTTTCCATATTCATATTGATTATTTCAGTTTTTCCACAATTAATAACCAAACCCACCTTGCGACCTTCACTCACCAAACAGTCCAACACTCTCTGCATCTCTTCTGGCCCATCACAAATCAAAACTATATCATCTGCATAATCTAAATCCAAAAGTTTCCTGTTCTCTCCCCAAAGTATACCTGCACCGGTTTCTGTTCCAACGCGTTTCATAATGTAATCAATGACCAATATAAATAGTAAAGGCGATAGAACACCACCTTGAATTACTCCGGACTTGACTTCAAACGAATCACTCAGACAACCATCAACCATCACTTTACAAAATGTGTCCTCATGCATGTTCATAATGACCCTCACAAACTCCTCTGGTATTCCATAATGTCTCATGATCTTCCCCATAGTCTCTCTCGAAACACTATCAAAAGCCTTTTCAAAATCAACAAAACAAAGATTTAACGGCACTCTCATTTCATTAACTTGCTGCATCAAATGTCTAACTATAAAGATCTGATCATTGCAACCACGTCCCTTTCTAAAACCAGCCTGTTCATCCCTCAGAATACCCTCAACCACTGGCTCCAACCTATTTAACAACACTCTACTGAAAACTTTCAAAGCTATCGGTGACAAAGAGATTCCCCTCCAATTACCACATTCACTCAGGTCTCCCTTCTTCGGAACTTTAACAATTACACCATTCTTCCAAACTGATGGTAGTAACCCCGTCACCCATATCTTATTGAATAGCTTGGACAAGATCATTATTAATCTATCCCCCTCCACTTTAAACATTTCCGGAAATAAACCATCCTCCCCTGGTGCCTTATTATTCTTTAACTGTTTTACTGCTTTCTCCACTTCTGCAAGCCTCAACTCTCCTGTTTCTATATTTAAATTTTCCTGAGCAGACGGTATATCCTCTTCTGGTGGTATTGGTCTATTAAGAACTGTCTCAAAATGCTCTTTCCATTTATTTTTAATATCTCCATCTTTGGTCAATAAATTTCCTTCCCTGTCTCTAACTGGTATTTCCTTGCGTTTACCTGCATTACCACTCAGTTCTCTAGTCGATTCATAAGTTATTCTTTGACTCTGTCCATCATTTTTGTTTATTAAGATTTCAGTCTCTGCAACCTTTTCATCCACACATCTTCTTTTATCTCTCCTAGCTAACCTTCTTACTTCTGAATTCAAACTCCAGTACGCATCTCTTGCTAATTCAATCTCTTGTTCATCAACGCATTGCATCTCACTCCTCAATTTAGCCTCACCTCTCTTTTTTATCATATCCCACGTTTCCTCTGATATCCATTTCTTTCTCCTGAAGCTATGTCTCCTTCCAATCGTACATTCAGCAGTCTCATGCAAAACTTTGTTCACATCCTCACACATCTCATCTACACTTCTCTCTCCCTCTTCCAACGTTTCCAACACCAAAAACCTATTTCTGCATTCTAATCTGAATTTCTCCTTTTCTTCTCCTTCCCTTCTAAGCTTAACAATATCGTATCTACCAACACCAGTTTTTTCCTTCTTCTGATTTTTAAGTTTAAACCTTATTTTTGCAATGCTGAGTTGATGGTCACTACCAATATCCGCTCCCCGTTTAACATGAACATCTAGCAGAGAACTTCTATGCCTCCTACTGATAGCGATGTGATCAATCTGATTTTTATATTTTCCACAAGGCGACACCCAAGTTGTCTTGTGTATATCGCAATGCTGAAAGAGTGTGCCCCCGATGACTAAGTCATTTGCTAGACAGAAGCTTCCAAACCTCACTCCGTTTTCACTCATCCTACTACCAACTCCCATCTTACCCATACATGCCTCAAATCCCTCATTTGAACAGCCTATTACTGCATTAAAGTCTCCAACGCAGATCAAAACATCATGTCTAGGTACCCTTCCTAGTCCTTCTTGCAACTTTTCATAAAATGTGTCTTTCCTTTCATCGAGTGCATCATTAGTAGGTGCATAACACACAAACAGACTGATGTTGCCATGATTTGATTTAAACCGTGCGTATAACAATCGCTCATCTATAGGATCCCACTCACGTAAAGCCTTATTTGCCTTACAACCCAGCAACAATCCTACTCCCTGATAATGCATTCCGTCCTGTCGACCAGATATCAATAAACGTATACCATCCTCCAAATCCAACTTATCGACTCCAGTTAATCTAGTTTCTGTCAGAGCACAAATATCAAGTCCGTAATTTTGAAAAACCTTCACTAACTCATCGATTTTACCGTCATGATTTAGCGTTCTCACATTCCAGTTACCAATTTTAATTGTATTTTTTTGCATTGACAAAGGAATTAGATTGTAATTGAGGCAACCATGAGATTCTTAGCACCCCCTGCCCATTTAAGGGCTGCACGGGACTGGGGGCCATTATTGTTCTTTCAGAGTCCATCAAGGTTTCTTTGGCTAACTTCCTGAACACCTCGCCATTGTGTTGCAGTCGCAGTAGGCAGCTAACTTGCCTGATTGCCCACACCCGAAAGACCCAGCTATGCTGTAGCCAGTCACGTGCCGGCATGCTTCCCAGCCATTTCACTCTCAAGGAGTTCCTCTGCCTGAGAAAGAAACCACCCCCCTGCTCCCGAGGGCTTTTGATCTGTGTAGGTAGAGGGCGATCACTCCCTCACTAGCCATATACAGTGTATATACAGTGTATAGGCTACACTCACCTCAAAAAGCAAGAGGAAAGAATGAAAGAAAGACTGATGATGCAGTACTGCTTGCAAATATCGGACAGGAACTTGGTAGACTACTGCAGAGTGTTGCTGATGTCTGTGAACGTGGTGCCTTGACAGTAAATGTAGAAAAGAGTAAAGTGATTGTTATTGAGAGAGAAGGTGACTCCCAGTGTGATGTCACAGTGAATGAAGAGAGACTGGAATTGGTGAGAGAGTTCAAATACATGGGTACAGTGACAGAAAAGAGAGGAAAATGTGCAAAAGAAGTGGAAAGCAGAGTGACACAAGGAAGAAAGGTAGCTGGTGTAATGAAGGTCTTGATAAGAAACAGAGGCTTGAGTGTTGCAGCTGCACGAGGCTTACATGAAGGAGTGTTAGTGCCGACTTTAACATATGGATGTGAGGCAATGGTGTGGCATGAAAATGAAAAGTCAAGAGTAAGAGCAGTGGAGATGGGAATGCTGAGGAATGTATGTGGAGTACAGAGGGTGGATAGGATACGAAATAATGTGATTTGTGAAAGATGTGGAGTGAGGAAGTCTGTGGACACCAGAATTGGGGAGAGTGTACTGAGATTGTATGGTCATGTGGAGAGAATGGGTAACAATAGAGTGGTGAAAAAGGTACGTCTGAGAGAATTTGAAGGAGGGAG
The DNA here is from genome assembly GCF_032717465.1 of Coenobita brevimanus. NCBI lineage: Eukaryota > Metazoa > Arthropoda > Malacostraca > Decapoda > Coenobitidae > Coenobita > Coenobita brevimanus. Next base: position 32,783,769 of record NC_136999.1, on the reverse strand, counting down.
GAGGTGAAGCAGGCCAAGATGGTTGAGGGATATGGTGGATGAGTGTGTGAGAAAGAGAGGTTTGGAAGTCAGTGAGGCTAGGGAACCGACAAGAGATCGAGCTGGCTGGATGAATGTTGTGAGAAGAAGTGCATGATCAGGGATTGGACACCCTTTTTTCATCTATCTATCTATCTATTGCCAGACGCCTTAATCCCATACGGGGTGGCCATAAACAAATCGCCTCCACTTCACCCTGTCCCCCGCCATTTCACTGCCCTGCTCCACACTCACCAACCCCTCTCTCACATACTTCTCTACATCATCCCCATCCTTATGTGGAAATATTTGTACTGAGTCAATTACATACACTTCTGTGTAGCCACAGAGAGGGACTTAGGTATTTGGCCTATCAGATACAGCCAGGATGAAGGGGAGTTTAAGGACTAAGCCATCAGATTTGGTGGTGGTAGTAGTGGTTGTAGTGGTGGTAGTAGTAGTAGTAGTCGTAGCAGTAGTACAGTTGCAATAGAAGTAGTACCTTATGTCCTTTAAGCTGCTGCCCTGGGTGGTACTAGTGTCCTAAGTGGTGCTAGGGCCTTCGGTGCTGGTGCTGGCTTCTGGGCTGGGAGGAGGAGTGTTGCACGAATTGAATGCTTCTTTATACAACTCCCATGCCTCCAACACAGCTGATTCTTCAAATCTGCCAGTGTTCATTCTCGTGATGAATCTATAGAAGCCTTCCCAGTAGCGTGGGGCGTTGTGCAGATGGTTGGTTGTACGTATTAAATATTTCAGCACTTGTTTTACATTATCATCCAGGGGGGATCTCCTGAGCGTCTTGACTTTCAGCAGCGTAATCCACTTGTCCTCCCGTAGATCATTGTGTATATTTAACTCCGCTATTTTTCGTTGCTTCTCTGGCCCCTCTGGCAACTCCATGAGCGTCTCCATCTCCGTCTGTTGCGTCGTGAACATATCGTCAAACCTGTACATTTGCCACGCCGGCGTCATCACCCTGTGATACGATCGTTTCTCCTCCTCCCGGCATATGCAATTCTCCAGCCGGTGTTCCCTTGTATCCGCAGGACTCAACCCATCTAGGCAGCAGTGAAGGCAAAAGAACGGCAGTGGTGGTTGGCAGTCCTTCTGATGGTTAACCATTGCCCTGTACCGCCTGATGACGTAATTACATCGTGGGCAGCAAAACGCTGGTCGTCTGGTCCTGTGTATCACTGGGCACTTTCCATCCGATACAATATCAGCAGACACTGGACGCTCCTCAACAGTCCGATGGCTGGCAGATGAGTGGCTGGTGCGCCCATCACACGACATGGCGACGTCTTCATTCTCTGAGGACTGAGTGGCACTGGTGGACGGCTGAATGAGGCTGGGGGTTTCTCTGGCGACTCTGGCAACGACATCCCTGTAAATACGCCAAGCCTCACGCATGACGTCGGTGCTGTACGCCTTATTAATCTGTAACACAAAGCCCACAAAACCCTCTCTGTCCTGGGGAGGATTGTCCAGTGTCTTTGCGCAGCGGGCGAGGATGTTGTTCAGCACATTTCTGGTGGCCAATGGATGACACATATTTTTTGCCTCAACTTTTACGAGCGTCATCCACTTATCAAGTCGTCTGCGCAGATGGACGTTGAGGTAAGAAAGAACCCCTTCCTTGCCAGGCCCTTCCTCGAACGTCCACAGATCGTTCATGGCCTTTGCAATCGAGGGCGCAGACACGACCTCAACACCCCTGGCTCGTAACTGTTGGTCCATCTCTATATCTGTTCTGTCCCGCAGCAGATCCCTCTCCTGCTCCTCCTCACACCTACACTGAGCCAATTTATGTGATCGGCAATCCTCAGGGCTTAAGTTATCTACGAAGCACATGCAGCAGAACAGAGGGGCTGAAGGTGTGCACTGCTCCTGGTGCTGCACAATCTTATAATATCGCTTCATGGCATGATTGCAACGTTGGCAGCAGAAAAATGACATTGTGCTGCCCCTTAGTCGGCATGTAGCCACTCCTCATTCCTACTGAAGGAGTTGGCCTGCAGCCGCTCCTGCCTTCATCAGACGGCCAGTAGCCACTCCGAAGGTGTTGCCCCGAGTCGGCCTGTAGCCACTCTCCACCCCTCCTGCAGGAGTCGGCCTGTAGCCGCTCTCCACCCCTACTGCAGGAGTCAGGCTGTAGCCGCTCCCGCCTTCATCAGACGGCCGGTAGCCACTCTGAAGGTGTCCCTGGGTTTGTTGGCAGTTACTCCCCCTCTCAAGTCACAGCCAGTAGCCGGGCCTTGGTGCCTTGTGGTTGCGCCCCTGGGAAGCCACGGCCAGTAGCCTGGTCCCACGGCCAGAAGCGGCAGAGAGCAGCCCCGCTGCCCCAGCGTGAGACGAGTTCCCTGACCCCCGACGCAGAGGAGTACTGGAGAGGCCCCATAGCTTCCCCCAGCCTCTGCTCCCTAAGACTGGCGCTGAAGAAGACCCACCTGGTGGACCCTGACGCAGACCGGTTCCGCAGCACCTCCCTGTCGGCACTGCCTAGCTCTGGGAGCTGCAACCCTCGGGAACCCCAGGCCCTTTCCAGACTGCCCGGGCAGGAACTCCCTAGGCACTGACGATGGAGGACCTCTACCTCCGGCAGGAACCTGAATGATGGGTTCAGACAATGGTTTGGCCCCAGTCCTGATGGCCACACTCCTGTCCCCAGCCCGGAAATTGTGGGCCCCTTCGCCACCTGCAGCCCCGAAGGAGAGAAGACGCCCCTGCGCATGATCCCATGCCCTCTCGGCACGGCCCTCCCTGGCTGTGCCCCTGCTCCGGCAGAAGTAGAGCCGGACTGTCTCCCAGCTGCACTTGCTGCCCAGTGACCCATGAGACAGTGACAGTGACCCTATTGTAGTGTAACAGTGGCGAGCCGATAAAGTGCATTCATAGTACCAGACCAAGTGTTTTAAGTAAGATCGGCATGATGATGGTCTAACAGTGACAAGGCGGAACAGTGAATAGTCCATATAGAACAAAAGTGCTAGTGAAAAAGACCAATGCACAATACCCATCATATTACGATAAGAGAAACGCCCAAGCCGTGAAGTTTGTATTAATAATTAACCAAAAGTCCCGTCCCCAGAAAACAGTAAAGTCAACACGCTACCAGTAAACTCCACCTCATACTACCATAATTACAATTAGACCCCAGTGCCTCACACCCTCCCCTAGTGAGCCTCATCTCTAACTGCTCCACGCGAACAGAGACCTTGGACTGTACTAACTCTGCATACTACGCCTCGAGTGTTATTATAGTGCATTTTTCCCACAGTATCCTGTGAGATACTAATTATGTAGTTGTAAGTGTTTCTGATCAACCAAATATTGTGTTTGTAACATCTGCTGTTGTCCTTTGTCTGACTGAGTAATACACGTGTAAGGTTATTGCCTGGAGTTTTTGTACCCTACCTCTCTCTTATTTGTCTTATGCCGCGGTCTCGAAAGAGAACCCGGCTATGTGTTAGGTGTCTGAGGAACGGGAAGTCGAGCCTTAAACACCTAGCATTACAGTTACAACAGGGAAGAAATGTTGACGGTTCCTTGAAAGTAGTGACAAGAAACAAGGAAGTGAGCATGAAATTGAAAAAGTTACTACATGACAGTATTGTGATACCAACTCTTATATATGGAAGTGAAGCCTGGACCTTGCTGGACGGACAGAAGTCAAGAGTTAGAGCAGTGGAAAGTATTTATTTGAGACGAGCATCTCGAGTCACATGGAGAGACCGACTAATAAATGAGGAAGTGAAGGAGCGTTGTGCTGTGGATTTGGACATGATAGGAAGCGCTAGAAGAAACACATCAAGGTGGTTTGGCCATGTGGAGAGGATGGAGCGTGAGAGACCGACAAGGAGAGTGTATGTGAGTAAAGTGGAGTGGGGGAGAGGGAGAGGGAGGCCAAGGATGAGATGGAGGGATGGAATAGGGAGGTATATGAATACTGTATATATATATATATATATATATATATATATATATATATATATAGATAGATAGATACAGGTGCTTCAATCCTGTAAAGGGTGGCCACAAACAAAATCGTTTCCACATCCCTGTCCAACGCCATTTCGCTGCCCTGGTTCCAGTTCACGCCCCCCTCTCTCATATACCACCGCACTCCATCTCATCATCGGCCTCCCCCTCCCTCTCCCTCCTTCCACCTCACTCGCATAAACTCTCATCATCAGTCTCTCACGCTCCATCCTCTCCACATGGCCAAACCACCGCAATGTATTTCTCCTAACGTCCACATCCACACCATAACACTTCTTCACTTTCTCATTTGTCAGTCTCTCTCTGCACGTACCTCTATATGCTCCTCTCAAATAACTCATTTCCACTGCTCTCACTATTGACTTGTGTCCTTCCAACAAGATCTAAGCATCACTTCCATACGTTTGGGTTGGTATCACAATACTGTCATGCAGTGACTTTTTTACTTCCATGCTAACTTTCGTCTTCCTTATCACTGCTTTCAAAGACCAGGCAATCTATCTTCTCCATTGTACTCTTTCAACCACTTTACCCTACAAACTTCCATCCTTACTCATCATACTACCCAAGTACAAATACACACTCACATTTTCCATTTCTTCCTCATGCAGACTCACCATAAATTCAGTGGCTTATTTCTCTCAAAGACCATAACTTTACTCTTCCCTAGATTCACCTTCAGATTCCGTTTCTTACACACACTCTCAAACTCTTTCACCAAGCATTGCACTTCCCCTTCGTCTTCACTTAACAATACAGTATCACCTGCGGACAGCAATACAGGGAGTTTCCAAACACTGCTCTCTCATTAGGGTCGCCCCAACATCCACAGCCTTACCTTGTACCTCTTTAATAACCCCATCGATATACATTAGTAGTTGTTGTAGTGGTAGTTGTAGTATTAATAGCAGTGGTAGTATTTGTTGCAGTTGTTGTAATACTCAGACTATTAGTGGGAAAGCGGTGCTACAATTGAGCAACAATGCAAACCAAACATACATCTCCGTGTGTGTGTGTGTGTGTGTGTGTGTGTGTGTGTGTGTAAGGTGATGGTAGTGAACCGAGGGTTAGGCGAGCAAGCGCAAGTGCCTGTACCTGAGGCAGCCTGCCTCAAGGCTGTTGCCATGGTTACCAGACTCACACCAGCACTCCCAACACATTTTTGAAAAACGCAAATGGAAATGGTGTTTCTGGTGGATTGCGATCGTCTGGAAGTGTTATAATTGTGGAGGGTTAGTATAAGCTTTAGTTGTGTCACGACACATCTGCCATACATATGAACATGGACAAAAACGCAACAAAAATTCCTCCTTTCCCCACTCACTCTCTCTTGATTACACGCCCTTCATGGACAATTTGGGGCCATCAGCTTGAAGTCGAAAGACTGATGAGTATTATGGCATTTAGTTTTTGATTATGGGTTAAGTATTAGCTGAAGTATGAAGGTTTAAAAACTGACAACTTTCTCAGGAATGCCCAGCTGGGAGAAAGGTTGGCGTGAATATAATTATACTAAACGCGATGGGTTAGGGTGGCCCAAAAAAAACAAAGTAGAAACTGTTCACTTCCACAAGGCTATATTATCACCACTGAAGGCACAATGCAAAAAATTTGATGAAATGCACAATTTTTAGAGCTCACTCCTAAAGCCGTACTTCTGAAAAAATGAACTGAAAACACAACACTGACGGATTTTCAACAAAAAAAAAAAATATACGTATTTTCAACATTTTTGAACACAGACATTCTTGATCTGAGTGCTAAAATACCACACTTAAAACACTAAGTACACAAATAATGCATCACTTTGTCCTCATCAAAGCAGTTCTTGTCGGAACTGGCAGTCTTTTCCAGTGGTAAGTGACAAGCTGCAGTATGCAATGCTTTTGAGTCTCATCTCTCATTAGGACATCGTTGTATGGCTCTCATTAGGACGTCGTTGTATGACTGGATGAGAATTACACCTCTCTCGTTACAGTCATTGACAACCTTCAAATATTTGCACTTGGCTGGAAGTGACATATACCTGGAGTCTGTCAGCCAAAGGTTGGGCGATTTCACCATGAAAGCCCTGGCATCATCTTGTCTTGTCACAGATAGCTTAGTACGTTGAAGGACTTCAATGAACGTCTGGTGATATAAGTTGCCAGCGAAGCGCGGTAGTCGAACACATCACCATCAAAACGGTGTGCCAGTTCCAACGAGGAGGATAGTCAAGGTTTTCCACCATAGCTGCTTTAATCATCATGTTGACAACGCCATTGAAAAAAGGAAGTGGCGCCAGATGCTAAGAAAAGAACCACAAATGGCAGCACAACGACCTGGCAGCTGCCTCTGCCACTACGTGATCAGGGTACTGGTGGAGCAGAAAAATCAGCTTTTTGTTCCTAAAGGGGGCCTTCAGTGAATGTGGTGACTCATGCCAATAGTGTGTGTATACGAGCAAGACGGACTTAATCTTGTGACACCAGCTGTCTCCCTTGCCATCAAAAACATTTGCTTCCTGAATACAAAAATCTTCAGCTAGTGTATTGCTTTTGCCATCCAGCGTGCATTGTGCACAGCACCTAGAGGACGAACTGTTTGCTTATCACCTGGAGAATATCTCAAGAACATAAAAGAGAGCTGTGGTAACTCTATAGTCATCTCTTGAGAGCTGGCTGTTTATGGCATCAGTGCAGCACAAAATCATTTCTTCGTGTAGACCATCGGGCATCCCAACAAACAACTCATCTCCTGCAGGATATAAATCAGTTTTATCCATACCTGGCCAAAGCTTTTGGAGGCATTTGAAGATTCCCACTTCAGGTACACTACTTGGCCCTAGAGAAACATTGAAGACAGCAGACAGAATAAACTGAGACCCATGATGACGGTAGGCAATCCAGATGGGCTCTTTGTCCAAAGCTTTTTCGATTAAACCACATGCTCCCATCTTCAGGCCTGTATTACCTGTTGTTGTATCAATAACAAGACCCTAAATCATTGTTTTTGGACACCATTCATCCAATGTTTTGATGCATGCATTGCACTGCACTTTCCCAATGCTGCAATTTATCTTGGAAACCCTGGGAAGTTGCTCTTCCTCACTACCAGTCACCAAAATGGCAACTTGGTCCACTGCAGGTTTGCTGTTTCCAGCGATATCTATGAGCAGTTTACAAACCCAGTGTATGAGAAGTGGAATGTCTGGTGTGAAATCTGCCTGTTGTGAATAGTACCTCATGCTCACTGTATAGTATTTCGAGACAGTACTACAGACTCCACGTTATGACCAAGCGCTTGTGGGACACTGACCACAACGAAAATGGCTGAATGGTTAGGCAGTTTGACACAGTCAAGCATGGCAGCTACTTCCTTAGTTATGATGGTTTTCTTAGCTTTACTTTGCTGTCAAATTTGTTTGGACATCGATGGCCCTTGAAATTCGTCCTCAGACTCTGCTGATGAGGAAGCACTACAGCCTTCAACGTCAACAGAACCGGATGGTACCGTCATTTCCATCTGCTGTGCAGTGAGCTTGCATTTTTCTTTTTGAGAACTCGATTGATCACTTCTATGCCACTTACGAGCCTAATTGTTTGCCAAGATTCTGTCCACCTCGGACATACTCCCGTTGAAGGGATTCTGTTGCTGTAATCACTGGAACTATATATCCTCTTCGTTTGTCATAGTGAGCAGAGCGTGCTTATGAGAAATATCAAACAGTTTTGTGAGTTTTTTCTTGATGTTTTGCTCTTTGACCCACTATGCTGGTTTCGGAAACGATCTTATGTTCTTCAATACACAGTACTGTTTGCGAAGCTTCTGGAGCTTGTGAATACCCGAGTCTACCCTTTGGGTCGGGATGCGCACTTTATCCTAGATCATCATTACCTTCTCAATGGTGCTCTTAGCATTGTGACTGTAAGACCATTCTGATGGTGAAACATGAAGTTCATGAGGACATCGGCATTAGTTGGCAGACGAGCACCCAATATATCTTTTTCGGGCTTGCCCAGAAGCCATACTTTTGGACTGCTTCTAGTCATACGCATGACCTGTGAATGGAACACACTGATAAGCAAGGCCCTGTTAAAACTATCGATAGTAATACTCATCAGAACATTATTTTGATATTTTAGCTTCAATTCTCTCTGCATATCTGGATGCTTATGATCATATGCTGGATACAATGATTATTAAACATTATGTTTGGTATTAGAAACATTCCATCATTAATGAATTAAATATTCGTCAACAAGTGCCTGGTATGTATAGTGTAAAAAACAAATATATCAAAGTACTGTAACTTTTTGATGTCATAACTGGGAGTTATAATAACGATGTAAATTTTACTTGTCAGATCAGAGTAATTCACCCCTCGATGTCACGACACCCTACTCATCAAGAGCACATCAATGTACGTCCTATGGTGTGGAGAAATAGCCATCCAGTGAGTGAATGAGTGATCAATAAGTCATCGAAGAGCCAAGCACCGTGCTCTGCGGCGTGGACGTGGTGCTTTTCCGGCGGTGTCAGAGTTTCCAAAAGATGGCTGCAGTACGCAGTAGTGGCAGACGCATGTTACAGTATGTCTACCGGCTACTGCTCAAGCTTTATTCAATGTTTAGTTCAACAGCCATTGCAGTTTTAGAATAGTTACAGGCAGTAACAAGCCTGTTAGACGATTAGACATTTGTGATCAAACATAATATTATCAGGATCATATATTTTTCCTCCAGGGAGTGACTTCTAAATATGAGCCGATTTTCTTGATTTTTTGCATGAAATTCCTTAACTTATATGGAACAGAAGTAGCCTTATGGAGAATATTAAATTTGAAAAAAAGTTTTTTCGTAAATTTTTGGGCCACCTTTATATATATATATATATATATATATATATATATATATATATATATATATATATCAATCATTTTCTGTGGCACCCTCGGGGATGCATAGGGCCTCGATGAACTCACACCACCACATCCTATCTTGTGCTAACTCCTCAAGATCTCCCCAACACTCATCTCCAGCTTCCCGTCTCATTGTCCTCACCCACGTCTCTTTTGGCCTTCCTCTACCTCTCCTACCAAGTGCCACCCACCCTGGTGTACCTCGTACTATTCCCTGTCTCCTATACACATGTCCTAGCCTCTTCCATCGTGAGAATCTAACATATTCATCGATCGGCTGCACTCCCGTTATTTCTCTAATTCTACTATTTGGTATCCTTTCCCACCACTTAACTCCTAATATTCTTCTAAGTGCTTTATTTTCAAACACCAAGAATTTATTTTCCATAGTCACTGTGCTGTACCAAGACTCGTGTCCATAAATTAAGATACTCCTAACCATTACCTTATAAAGTTTGATTTTTGTATGCACAGAGAAATTGTTATTATTCCAAATATTTTTAAGCATTCCCATTGCCTGATTAGCCTTCTTTAACCTTTCCTCGAATTCAAAGTTCAAAGAACCATCCTTGGCTAAAGAAGTACCTAAATATTTAAACCTATCAACTTACTTTACAACCATACCTCCAATTACACATTCCTGCGCATTTTCCATATTCATATTGATTATTTCAGTTTTTCCACAATTAATAACCAAACCCACCTTGGGACCTTCACTCACCAAACAGTCCAACACTCTCTGCATCTATTCTGGCCCATCACAAATCAAAACTATATCATCTGCATAATCTAAATCCAAAAGTTTCCTGTTCTCTCCCCAAAGTATACCTGCACCGGTTTCTGTTCCAACGAGTTTCATAATGTAATCAATGACCAATATAAATAGTAAAGGCGATAGAACACCACCTTGAATTACTCCGGACTTGACTTCAAACGAATCACTCAGACAACCATCAACCATCACTTTACAAAATGTGTCCTCATGCATGTTCATAATGACCCTCACAAACTCCTCTGGTATTCCATAATGTCTCATGATCTTCCCCATAGTCTCTCTCGAAACACTATCAAAAGCCTTTTCAAAATCAACAAAACAAAGACTTAACGGCACTCTCATTTCATTAACTTGCTGCATCAAATGCCTAACTATAAAGATCTGATCATTGCAACCACGTCCCTTTCTAAAACCAGCCTGTTCATCCCTCAGAATACCCTCAACCACTGGCTCCAACCTATTTAACAACACTCTACTGACAACTTTCAAAGCTATCGGTGACAAAGAGATTCCCCTCCAATTACCACATTCACTCAGGTCTCCCTTCTTCGGAACTTTAACAATTACACCATTCTTCCAAACTGATGGTAGTAACCCCGTCACCCATATCTTATTGAATAGCTTGGTCAAGATCATTATTAATCTATCCCCCTCCACTTTAAACATTTCCGGAAATAAACCATCCTCCCTGGTGCCTTATTATTCTTTAACTGTTTTACTGCTTTCTCCACTTCTGCAAGCCTCAACTCTCCTGTTTCTATATTTAAATCTTCCTGAGCAGACGGTATATCCTCTTCTGGTGGTATTGGTCTATTAAGAACTGTCTCAAAATGCTCTTTCCATTTATTTTTAATATCTCCATCTTTGGTCAATAAATTTCCTTCCCTGTCTCTAACTGGTATTTCCTTGCGTTTACCTGCATTACCACTCAGTTCTCTAATCGATTCATATGCTATTCTTTGACTCTGTCCATCATTTTTGTTTATTAAGATTTCAGTCTCTGCAACCTTTTCATCCACACATCTTCTTTTATCTCTCCTAGCTAACCTTCTTACTTCTGAATTCAAACTCCAGTACGCAGCTCTTGCTAATTCAATCTCTTGTTCATCAACGCATTGCATCTCACTCCTCAATTTAGCCTCACCTCTCTTTTTTATCATATCCCACGTTTCCTCTGATATCCATTTCTTTCTCCTGAAGCTATGTCTCCTTCCAATCGTACATTCAGCAGTCTCATGCAAAACTTTGTTCACATCCTCCCACATCTCATCTACTGTACACTTCTCTCCCCCTCTTCCAACGTTTCCAACACCAAAAACCTATTTCTGCATTCTAATCTGAATTCCTCCTTTTCTTCTCCTTCCCTTCTAAGCTTAACAATATCGTATCTACCAACACCAGATTTTTCCTTCTTCTGATTTTTAAGTTTAAACCTTATTTTTGCAATGCTGAGTTGATGGTCACTACCAATATCCGCTCCCCGTTTAACATGAACATCTAGCAGAGAACTTCTATGCCTCCTACTGATAGCGATGTGATCAATCTGATTTTTATATTTTCCACACGGCGACACCCAAGTTGTCTTGTGTATATTGCAATGCTGAAAGAGTGTGCCCCCGATGACTAAGTCATTTGCTAGACAGAAGCTTCCAAACCTCACTCCGTTTTCACTCATCCTACTACCAACTCCCATCTTACCCATACATGCCTCAAATCCCTCATTTGAACAGCCCATTACTGCATTAAAGTCTCCAACGCAGATCAAAACATCATGTCTAGGTACCCTTCCTACTCCTTCTTGCAACTTTTCATAAAATGTGTCTTTCCTTTCATCGAGTGCATCATTAGTAGGTGCATAACACACAAACAGACTGATGTTGCCATGATTTGATTTAAACCGTGCGTATAACAATCGCTCATCTATAGGATCCCACTCACATAAAGCCTTATTTGCCTTACAACCCAGCAACAATCCTACTCCCTGATAATGCATTCCGTCCTGTCGACCAGATATCAATAAACGTATACCATCCTCCAAATCCAACTTATCGACTCCAGTTAATCTAGTTTCTGTCAGAGCACAAATATCAAGTCCGTAATTTTGAAAAACCTTCACTAACTCATCGATTTTACCGTCATGATTTAGCGTTCTCACATTCCAGTTACCAATTTTAATTGTATTTTTTGCATTGACAAAGGAATTAGATTGTAATTGAGGCAACCGTGAGATTCTTAGCACCCCCTGCCCATTTAAGGGCTGCACGGGACTGGGGGCCATTATTGTTCTTTCAGAGTCCATCAAGGTTTCTTTGGCTAACTTCCTGAACACCTCGCCATTGTGTTGCAGTCGCAGTAGGCAGCTAACTTGCCTGATTGCCCACACCCGAAAGACCCAGCTATGCTGTAGCCAGTCACGTGCCGGCATGCTTCCCAGCCATTTCACTCTCAAGGAGTTCCTCTGCCTGAGAAAGAAACCACCCCCCTGCTCCCGAGGGCTTTTGATCTGTGTAGGTAGAGGGCGATCACTCCCTCACTAGCCATATACAGTGTATATACAGTGTATAGGCTACACTCACCTCAAAAAGCAAGAGGAAAGAATGAAAGAAAGAAAGACTGATGATGCAGTACTGCTTGCAAATACCGGACAGGAACTTGGTAGACTACTGCAGAGTGTTGCTGATGTCTGTGAACGTGGTGCCTTGACAGTAAATGTAGAAAAGAGTAAAGTGATTGTTATTGAGAGAGAAGGTGACTCCCAGTGTGATGTCACAGTGAATGAAGAGAGACTGGAATTGGTGAGAGAGTTCAAATACATGGGTACAGTGACAGAAAAGAGAGGAAAATGTGCAAAAGAAGTGGAAAGCAGAGTGACACAAGGAAGAAAGGTAGCTGGTGTAATGAAGGTCTTGATAAGAAACAGAGGCTTGAGTGTTGCAGCTGCACGAGGCTTACATGAAGGAGTGTTAGTGCCGACTTTAACATATGGATGTGAGGCAATGGTGTGGCATGAAAATGAAAAGTCAAGAGTAAGAGCAGTGGAGATGGGACTGCTGAGGAATGTATGTGGAGTACAGAGGGTGGATAGGATACGAAATAATGTGATTTGTGAAAGATGTGGAGTGAGGAAGTCTGTGGACACCAGAATTGGGGAGAGTGTACTGAGATTGTATGGTCATGTGGAGAGAATGGGTAACAAGAGAGTGGTGAAAAAGGTACGTCTGAGAGAATTTGAAGGAGGGAGGAGGTGAAGCAGGCCAAGATGGTTGAGGGATATGGTGGATGAGTGTGTGAGAAAGAGAGGTTTGGAAGTCAGTGAGGCTAGGGAACCGACAAGAGATCGAGCTGGCTGGATGAATGTTGTGAGAAGAAGTGCATGATCAGGGATTGGACACCCTTTTTTCATCTATCTATCTATCTATTGCCAGACGCCTTAATCCCATACGGGGTGGCCATAAACAAATCGCCTCCACTTCACCCTGTCCCCCGCCATTTCACTGCCCTGCTCCACACTCACCAACCCCTCTCTCACATACTTCTCTACATCATCCCCATCCTTATGTGGAAATATTTGTACTGAGTCAATTACATACACTTCTGTGTAGCCACAGAGAGGGACTTAGGTATTTGGCCTATCAGATACAGCCAGGATGGAGGGGAGTTTAAGGACTAAGCCATCAGATTTGGTGGTGGTAGTAGTGGTTGTAGTGGTGGTAGTAGTAGTAGTAGTCGTAGCAGTAGTACAGTTGCAATAGAAGTAGTACCTTATGTCCTTTAAGCTGCTGCCCTGGGTGGTACTAGTGTCCTAAGTGGTGCTAGGGCCTTCGGTGCTGGTGCTGGCTTCTGGGCTGGGAGGAGGAGTGTTGCACGAATGGAATGCTTCTTTATACAACTCCCATGCCTCCAACACAGCTGATTCTTCAAATCTGCCAGTGTTCATTCTCGTGATGAATCTATAGAAGCCTTCCCAGTAGCGTGGGGCGTTGTGCAGATGGTTGGTTGTACGTATTAAATATTTCAGCACTTGTTTTACATTATCATCCAGGGGGGATCTCCTGAGCGTCTTGACTTTCAGCAGCGTAATCCACTTGTCCTCCCGTAGATCATTGTGTATATTTAACTCCGCTATTTTTCGGTGCTTCTCTGGCCCCTCTGGCAACTCCATGAGCGTCTCCATCTCCGTCTGTTGCGTCGTGAACATATCGTCAAACCCGTACATTTGCCACGCCGGCGTCATCACCCTGTGATACGATCGTTTCTCCTCCTCCCGGCATATGCAATTCTCCAGCCGGTGTTCCCTTGTATCCGCAGGACTCAACCCATCTAGGCAGCAGTGAAGGCAAAAGAACGGCAGTGGTGGTTGGCAGTCCTTCTGATGGTTAACCATTGCCCTGTACCGCCTGATGACGTAATTACATCGTGGGCAGCAAAACGCTGGTCGTCTGGTCCTGTGTATCACCGGGCACTTTCCATCCGATACAATATCAGCAGACACTGGACGCTCCTCAACAGTCCGATGGCTGGCAGATGAGTGGCTGGTGCGCCCATCACACGACATGGCGACGTCTTCATTGTCTGAGGACTGAGTGGCACTGGTGGACGGCTGAATGAGGCTGGGGGTTTCTCTGGCGACTCTGGCAACGACATCCCTGTAAATACGCCAAGCCTCACGCATGACGTCGGTGCTGTACGCCTTATTAATCTGTAACACAAAGCCCACAAAACCCTCTCTGTCCTGGGGAGGATTGTCCAGTGTCTTTGCGCAGCGGGCGAGGATGTTGTTCAGCACATTTCTGGTGGCCAATGGATGACACATATTTTTTGCCTCAACTTTTACGAGCGTCATCCACTTATCAAGTCGTCTGCGCAGATGGACGTTGAGGTAAGAAAGGACCCCTTCCTTGCCAGGCCCTTCCTCGAACGTCCACAGATCGTTCATGGCCTTTGCAATCGAGGGCGCAGACACGACCTCAACACCCCTGGCTCGTAACTGTTGGTCCATCTCTATATCTGTTCTGTCCCGCAGCAGATCCCTCTCCTGCTCCTCCTCACACCTACACTGAGCCAATTTATGTGATCGGCAATCCTCAGGGCTTAAATTATCTACGAAGCACATGCAGCAGAACAGAGGGGCTGGAGGTGTGCACTGCTCCTGGTGCCGCACAATCTTATAATATCGCTTCATGGCATGATTGCAACGTTGGCAGCAGAAAAATGACATTGTGCTGCCCCTTAGTCGGCGTGTAGCCGCTCCTCATTCCTACTGAAGGAGTTGGCCTGCAGCCGCTCCTGCCTTCATCAGATGGCCAGTAGCCACTCCGAAGGTGTTGCCCCGAGTCGGCCTGTAGCCGCTCTCCACCCCTCCTGCAGGAGTCGGCCTGTAGCCGCTCTCCACCCCTACTGCAGGAGTCAGCCTGTAGCCGCTCCCGCCTTCATCAGACGGCCGGTAGCCACTCTGAAGGTGTCCCTGGGTTTGTTGGCAGTTACTCCCCCTCTCAAGCCACAGCCAGTAGCCGGGCCTTGGTGCCTTGTGGTTGCGCCCCTGGGAAGCCACGGCCAGTAGCCTGGTCCCACGGCCAGAAGCGGCAGAGAGCAGCCCCGCTGCCCCAGCGTGAGACGAGTTCCCTGACCCCCGACGCAGAGGAGTACTGGAGAGGCCCCATAGCTTCCCCCAGCCTCTGCTCCCTAAGACTGGCCCTGAAGAAGACCCACCTGGTGGACCCTGACGCAGACCGGTTCCGCAGCACCTCCCTGTCGGCACTGCCTAGCTCTGGGAGCTGCAACCCTCGGGAACCCCAGGCCCTTCCCAGACTGCCCGGGCAGGAACTCCCTAGGCACCGACGATGGAGGACCTCTACCTCCGGCAGGAACCTGAATGATGGGTTCAGGCAATGGTTTGGCCCCAGTCCTGAGGGCCACACTCCTGTCCCCAGCCCGGAAATTGTGGGCCCCTTCGCCACCTGCAGCCCCGGAGGAGAGAAGACGCCCCTGCACATGATCCCGTGCCCTCTCGTCACGGCCCTCCCTGGCTGTGCCCCTGCTCCGGCAGAAGTAGAGCCGGACTGTCTCCCAGCTGCACTTGCTGCCCAGTGACCCATGAGACAGTGACAGTGACCCTATTGTAGTGTAACAGTGGCGAGCCGATAAAGTGCATTTATAGTACCAGACCAAGTGTTTTAAGTAAGATCGGCATGATGATGGTCTAACAGTGACAAGGCGGAACAGTGAATAGTCCATATAGAACAAAAGTGCTAGTGAAAAAGACCAATGCACAATACCCATCATATTACGATAAGAGAAACGCCCAAGCCGTGAAGTTTGTATTAATAATTAACCAAAAGTCCCGTCCCCAGAAAACAGTAAAGTCAACACGCTACCAGTAAACTCCACCTCATACTACCATAATCACATTTAGACCCCAGTGCCTCACACCCTCCCCTAGTGAGCCTCATCTCTAACTGCTCCACGCGCACAGAGACCTTGGACTGTACTAACTCTGCATACTCCGCCTCGAGTGTTATTATAGTGCATTTTTCCCACAGTATCCTGTGAGATACTAATTATCTAGATGTAAGTGTTTGTGATCAACCAAATATTGTGTTTGTAACATCTGCTGTTGTCCTTTGTCTGACTGAGTAATACACGTGTAAGGTTATTGCCCGGAGTTTTTGTGCCCTACCTCTCTCTTATTTGTCCTATGCCGCGGTCTCGAAAGAGAACCCGGCTATGTGTTAGGTGTCTGAGGAACGGGAAGTCGAGCCTTAAACACCTAGCATTACAGTTACAACAAGGAAGAAATGTTGACGGTTCCTTGAAAGTAGTGACAAGAAACAGGGAAGTGAGCATGAAATTGAAAAAGTTACTACATGACAGTATTGTGATACCAACTCTTATATATGGAAGTGAAGCCTGGACCTTGCTGGACGGACAGAAGTCAAGAGTTAGAGCAGTGGAAATTATTTATTTCAGAGGAGCATCTCGAGTCACATGGAGAGACCGACTAACAAATGAGGAAGTGAAGGAGCGTTGTGCTGTGGATTTGGACATGATAGGAAGCGCTAGGAGAACCACATCGAGGTGGTTTGGCCATGTGGAGAGGATGGAGCGTGAGAGACCGACAAGGAGAGTGTATGTGAGTAAGGTGGAGTGGGGGAGAGGGAGAGGGAGGCCAAGGATGAGATGGAGGGATGGAATAGGGAGGTATATGAATACTGTATATATATATATATATATATATATATATATATATATATATATATATATATATATATATATATATATATATATATATATAGATAGATAGATACAGGTGCTTCAATCCTGTAAAGGGTGGCCACAAACAAAATCGTTTCCAAATCCCTGTCCAACGCCATTTCGCTGCCCTGGTTCCAGTTCACGCTCCCCTCTCTCATATACCACCGCACTCCATCTCATCATCGGCCTCCCCCTCCCTCTCCCTCCTTCCACCTCACTCGCATAAACTCTCATCATCAGTCTCTCACGCTCCATCCTCTCCACATGGCCAAACCACCGCAATGTATTTCTCCTAACGTCCACATCCACACCATAACACTTCTTCACTTTCTCATTTGTCAGTCTCTCTCTGCACGTACCTCTATATGCTCCTCTCAAATAACTCATTTCCACTGCTCTCACTATTGACTTGTGTCCTTCCAACAAGATCTAAGCATCACTTCCATACGTCTGGGTTGGTATCACAATACTGTCATGCAGTGACTTTTTTACTTCCATGCTAACTTTCGTCTTCCTTATCACTGCTTTCAAAGACCAGGCAACCTATCTTCTCCATTGTACTCTTTCAACCACTTTACCCTACAAACTTCCATCCTTACTCATCATACTACCCAAGTACAAATACACACTCACATTTTCCATTTCTTCCTCATGCAGACTCACCATAAATTCAGTGGCTTATTTCTCTCAAAGACCATAACTTTACTCTTCCCTAGATTCACCTTCAGATTCCGTTTCTTACACACACTCTCAAACTCTTTCACCAAGCATTGCACTTCCCCTTCGTCTTCACTTAACAATACAGTATCACCTGCGGACAGCAATACAGGGAGTTACCAAACACTGCTCTCTCATTAGGGTCGCCCCGACATCCACAGCCTTACCTTGTACCTCTTTTATAACCCCATCGATATACATTAGTAGTTGTTGTAGTGGTAGTTGTAGTAGTAATAGCAGTGGTAGTATTTGTTGTAGTTGTTGTAATACTCAGACTATTAGTGGGAAAGCGGTGCTACAATTGAGCAACAATGCAAACTAAACATACATCTCCGTGTTTGTGTGTGTGTGTGTGTGTGTGTGTGTGTGTGTGTGTGTGTAAGGTGATGGTAGTGAACCGAGGGTTAGGCGAGCAAGCGCAAGTGCCTGTACCTGAGGTAGCCTGCCTCAAGGCTGTTGCCATGGTTACCAGACTCACACCAGCACTCCCAACACATTTTTGAAAAACGCAAATGGAAATGGTGTTTCTGGTGGATTGCGATCGTCTGGAAGTGTTATAATTGTGGAGGGTTAGTATAAGCTTTAGTTGTGTCACGACACATCTGCCATACATATGGACATGGACAAAAACGCAACAAAAAATGCCTCCTTTCCCCACTCACTCTCTCTTGATTACACGCCCTTCATGGACAATTTGGGGCCATCAGCTTGAAGTCGAAAGACTGATGAGTATTATGGCATTTAGTTTTTGATTATGGGTTAAGTATTAGCTGAAGTATGAAGGTTTAAAAACTGACAACTTTCTCAGGAATGCCCAGCTGGGAGAAAGGTTGGCGTGAATATAATTATACTAAACGCGATGGGTTAGGGTGGCCCAAAAAAAACAAAGTAGAAACTGTTCACTTCCACAAGGCTATATTATCACCACTGAAGGCACAATGCAAAAAATTTGATGAAATGCACAATTTTTAGAGCTCACTCCTAAAGCCGTACTTCTGAAAAAATGAACTGAAAACACAACACTGACGGATTTTCAACAAGAAAAAAATATATATATACGTATTTTCAACATTTTTGACCACAGACATTCTTGATCTGAGTGCTAAAATACCACACTTAAAACACTAAGTACACAAATAATGCATCACTTTGTCCTCATCAAAGCAGCTCTTGTCGGAACTGGCAGTCTTTTCCAGTGGTAAGTGACAAGCTGCAGTATGCAATGCTTTTGAGTCTCATCTCTCATTAGGACATCGTTGTATGGCTCTCATTAGGACGTCGTTGTATGACTGGATGAGAATTACACCTCTCTCGTTACAGTCATTGACAACCTTCAAATATTTGCACTTGGCTGGAAGTGACATATACCTGGAGTCTGTCAGCCAAAGGTTGGGCGATTTCACCATGAATGCCCTGGCATCATCTTGTCTTGTCACAGATAGCTTAGTACGTTGAAGGACTTCAATGAACGTCTGGTGATATAAGTTGCCAGCGAAGCGCGGTAGTCGAACACATCACCATCAAAACGGTGTGCCAGTTCCAACGAGGAGGATAGTCAAGATTTTCCACCACAGCTGCTTTAATCATCATGTTGACAATGCCATTGAAAAAAGGAAGTGGCGCCAGATGCTAAGAAAAGAACCACAAATGGCAGCACAACGACCTGGCAGTTGCCTCTGCCACTACGTGATCAGGGTACTCGTGGAGCAGAAAAATCAGCTTTTTGTTCCTAAAGGGGGCCTTCAGTGAATGTGGTGACTCATGCCAATAGTGTGTGTATACGAGCAAGACGGACTTAATCTTGTGACACCAGCTGTCTCCCTTGCCATCAAAAACATTTGCTTCCTGAATACAAAAATCTTCAGCGAGTGTATTGCTTTTGCCATCCAGCGTGCATTGTGCACAGCACCTAGAGGACGAACTGTTTGCTTATCACCTGGAGAATATCTCAAGAACATAAAAGAGAGCTGTGGTAACTCTATAGTCATCTCTTGAGAGCTGGCTGTTTATGGCATCAGTGCAGCACAAAATCATTTCTTCGTGTAGACCATCGGGCATCCCAACAAACAACTCATCTCCTGCAGGATATAAATCAGTTTTATCCATACCTGGCCAAAGCTTTTGGAGGCATTTGAAGATTCCCACTTCAGGTACACTACTTGGCCCTAGAGAAACATTGAAGACAGCAGACAGAATAAACTGAGACCCATGATGACGGTAGGCAATCCAGATGGGCTCTTTGTCCAAAGCTTTTTCGATTAAACCACATGCTCCCATCTTCAGGCCTGTGTTACCTGTTGTTGTATCAATAACAAGACCCTAAATCATTGTTTTTGGACACCATTCATCCAATGTTTTGATGCATGCATTGCACTGCACTTTCCCAATGCTGCAATTTATCTTGGAAACCCTGGGAAGTTGCTCTTCCTCACTACCAGTCACCAAAATGGCAACTTGGTCCACTGCAGGTTTGCTGTTTCCAGCGATATCTATGAGCAGTTTACAAACCCAGTGTATGAGAAGTGGAATGTCTGGTGTGAAATCTGCCTGTTGTGAATGGTACCTCATGCTCACTGTATAGTATTTCGAGACAGTACTACAGACTCCACGTTATGACCAAGCGCTTGTGGGACACTGACCACAACGAAAATGGCTGAATGGTTAGGCAGTTTGACACAGTCAAGCATGGCAGCTACTTCCTTAGTTATGATGGTTTTCTTAGCTTTACTTTGCTGTCAAATTTGTTTGGACATCGATGGCCCTTGAAATTCGTCCTCAGACTCTGCTGATGAGGAAGCACTACAGCCTTCAACGTCAACAGAACCGGATGGTACCGTCATTTCCATCTGCTGTGCAGTGAGCTTGCATTTTTCTTTTTGAGAACTCGATTGATCACTTCTATGCCACTTACGAGCCTACTTGTTTGCCAAGATTCTGTCCACCTCGGACATACTCCCGTTGAAGGGATTCTGTTGCTGTAATCACTGGAACTATATATCCTCTTCGTTTGTCATAGTGAGCAGAGCGTGCTTATGAGAAATATCAAACAGTTTTGTGAGTTTTTTCTTGATGTTTTGCTCTTTGACCCACTATGCTGGTTTCGGAAACGATCTTATGTTCTTCAATACACAGTACTGTTTGCGAAGCTTCTGGAGCTTGTGAATACCCGAGTCTACCCTTTGGGTCGGGATGCGCACTTTATCCTAGATCATCATTACCTTCTCAATGGTGCTCTTAGCATTGTGACTGTAAGACCATTCTGATGGTGAAACATGAAGTTCATGAGGACATCGGCATTAGTTGGCAGACGAGCACCCAATATATCTTTTTCGGGCTTGCCCAGAAGCCATACTTTTGGACTGCTTCTAGTCATACGCATGACCTGTGAATGGAACACACTGATAAGCAAGGCCCTGTTAAAACTATCGATAGTAATACTCATCAGAACATTATTTTGATATTTTAGCTTCAATTCTCTCTGCATATCTGGATGCTTATGATCATATGCTGGATACAATGATTATTAAACATTATGTTTGGTATTAGAAACATTCCATCATTAATGAATTAAATATTCGTCAACAAGTGCCTGGTATGTATAGTGTAAAAAACAAATATATCAAAGTACTGTAACTTTTTGATGTCATAACTGGGAGTTATAATAATGATGTAAATTTTACTTGTCAGATCAGAGTAATTCACCCCTCGATGTCACGACACCCTACTCATCAAGAGCACATCAATGTACGTCCTATGGTGTGGAGAAATAGCCATCCAGTGAGTGAATGAGTGATCAATGAGTCATCGAAGAGCCAAGCACCGTGCTCTGCGGCGTGGACGTGGTGCTTTTCCGGCGGTGCCAGAGTTTCCAAAAGATGGCTGCAGTATGCAGTAGTGGCAGACGCATGTTACAGTATGTCTACCGGCTACTGCTCAAGCTTTATTCAATGTTTAGTTCAACAGCCATTGCAGTTTTAGAATAGTTACAGGCAGTAACAAGCCTGTTAGACGATTAGACATTTGTGATCAAACATAATATTATCAGGATCATATATTTTTCCTCCAGGGAGTGACTTCTAAATATGAGCCGATTTTCTTGATTTTTTGCATGAAATTCCTTAACTTATATGGAACAGAAGTAGCCTTATGGAGAATAATAAATTTGAAAAAAAGTTTTTTCGTAAATTTTTGGGCCACCCTAATATATATATATATATATATATATATATATATATATATATATATATATATATATATATATATATCATTTCCTGTGGCACCCTCGGGGATGCATAGGGCCTCGATGAACTCACACCACCACATCCTATCTTGTGCTAACTCCTCAAGATCTCCCCAACACTCATCTCCAGCTTCCCGTCTCATTGTCCTCACCCACGTCTCTTTTGGCCTTCCTCTACCTCTCCTACCAAGTGCCACCCACCCTGGTGTACCTCGTACTATTCCCTGTCTCCTATACACATGTCCTAGCCACTTCCATCGTGAGAATCTAACATATTCATCGATCGGCTGCACTCCCGTTATTTCTCTAATTCTACTATTTGGTATCCTTTCCCACCACTTAACTCCTAATATTCTTCTAAGTGCTTTATTTTCAAACACCAAGAATTTATTTTCCATAGTCACTGTGCTGTACCAAGACTCGTGTCCATAAATTAAGATACTCCTAACCATTACCTTATAAAGTTTGATTTTTGTATGCACAGAGAAATTGTTATTATTCCAAATATTTTTAAGCATTCCCATTGCCTGATTAGCCTTCTTTAACCTTTCCTCGAATTCAAAGTTCAAAGAACCATCCTTGGCTAAATAAGTACCTAAATATTTAAACCTATCAACTTGCTTTACAACCATACCTCCAATTACACATTCCTGCGCATTTTCCATATTCATATTGATTATTTCAGTTTTTCCACAATTAATAACCAAACCCACCTTGGGACCTTCACTCACCAAACAGTCCAACACTCTCTGCATCTCTTCTGGCCCATCACAAATCAAAACTATATCATCTGCATAATCTAAATCCAAAAGTTTCCTGTTCTCTCCCCAAAGTATACCTGCACCGGTTTCTGTTCCAACGCGTTTCATAATGTAATCAATGACCAATATAAATAGTAAAGGCGATAGAACACCACCTTGAATTACTCCGGACTTGACTTCAAACGAATCACTCAGACAACCATCAACCATCACTTTACAAAATGTGTCCTCATGCATGTTCATAATGACCCTCACAAACTCCTCTGGTATTCCATAATGTCTCATGATCTTCCCCATAGTCTCTCTCGAAACACTATCAAAAGCCTTTTCAAAATCAACAAAACAAAGACTTAACGGCACTCTCATTTCATTAACTTGCTGCATCAAATGCCTAACTATAAAGATCTGATCATTGCAACCACGTCCCTTTCTAAAACCAGCCTGTTCATCCCTCAGAATACCCTCAACCACTGGCTCCAACCTATTTAACAACACTCTACTGACAACTTTCAAAGCTATCGGTGACAAAGAGATTCCCCTCCAATTACCACATTCACTCAGGTCTCCCTTCTTCGGAACTTTAACAATTACACCATTCTTCCAAACTGATGGTAGTAACCCCGTCACCCATATCTTATTGAATAGCTTGGTCAAGATCATTATTAATCTATCCCCCTCCACTTTAAACATTTCCGGAAATAAACCATCCTCCCCTGGTGCCTTATTATTCTTTAACTGTTTTACTGCTTTCTCCACTTCTGCAAGCCTCAACTCTCCTGTTTCTATATTTAAATCTTCCTGAGCAGACGGTATATCCTCTTCTGGTGGTATTGGTCTATTAAGAACTGTCTCAAAATGCTCTTTCCATTTATTTTTAATATCTCCATCTTTGGTCAATAAATTTCCTTCCCTGTCTCTAACTGGTATTTCCTTGCGTTTACCTGCATTACCACTCAGTTCTCTAATCGATTCATATGCTATTCTTTGACTCTGTCCATCATTTTTGTTTATTAAGATTTCAGTCTCTGCAACCTTTTCATCCACACATCTTCTTTTATCTCTCCTAGCTAACCTTCTTACTTCTGAATTCAAACTCCAGTACGCAGCTCTTGCTAATTCAATCTCTTGTTCATCAACGCATTGCATCTCACTCCTCAATTTAGCCTCACCTCTCTTTTTTATCATATCCCACGTTTCCTCTGATATCCATTTCTTTCTCCTGAAGCTATGTCTCCTTCCAATCGTACATTCAGCAGTCTCATGCAAAACTTTGTTCACATCCTCCCACATCTCATCTACTGTACACTTCTCTCCCCCTCTTCCAACGTTTCCAACACCAAAAACCTATTTCTGCATTCTAATCTGAATTCCTCCTTTTCTTCTCCTTCCCTTCTAAGCTTAACAATATCGTATCTACCAACACCAGATTTTTCCTTCTTCTGATTTTTAAGTTTAAACCTTATTTTTGCAATGCTGAGTTGATGGTCACTACCAATATCCGCTCCCCGTTTAACATGAACATCTAGCAGAGAACTTCTATGCCTCCTACTGATAGCGATGTGATCAATCTGATTTTTATATTTTCCACACGGCGACACCCAAGTTGTCTTGTGTATATTGCAATGCTGAAAGAGTGTGCCCCCGATGACTAAGTCATTTGCTAGACAGAAGCTTCCAAACCTCACTCCGTTTTCACTCATCCTACTACCAACTCCCATCTTACCCATACATGCCTCAAATCCCTCATTTGAACAGCCCATTACTGCATTAAAGTCTCCAACGCAGATCAAAACATCATGTCTAGGTACCCTTCCTACTCCTTCTTGCAACTTTTCATAAAATGTGTCTTTCCTTTCATCGAGTGCATCATTAGTAGGTGCATAACACACAAACAGACTGATGTTGCCATGATTTGATTTAAACCGTGCGTATAACAATCGCTCATCTATAGGATCCCACTCACATAAAGCCTTATTTGCCTTACAACCCAGCAACAATCCTACTCCCTGATAATGCATTCCGTCCTGTCGACCAGATATCAATAAACGTATACCATCCTCCAAATCCAACTTATCGACTCCAGTTAATCTAGTTTCTGTCAGAGCACAAATATCAAGTCCGTAATTTTGAAAAACCTTCACTAACTCATCGATTTTACCGTCATGATTTAGCGTTCTCACATTCCAGTTACCAATTTTAATTGTATTTTTTGCATTGACAAAGGAATTAGATTGTAATTGAGGCAACCGTGAGATTCTTAGCACCCCCTGCCCATTTAAGGGCTGCACGGGACTGGGGGCCATTATTGTTCTTTCAGAGTCCATCAAGGTTTCTTTGGCTAACTTCCTGAACACCTCGCCATTGTGTTGCAGTCGCAGTAGGCAGCTAACTTGCCTGATTGCCCACACCCGAAAGACCCAGCTATGCTGTAGCCAGTCACGTGCCGGCATGCTTCCCAGCCATTTCACTCTCAAGGAGTTCCTCTGCCTGAGAAAGAAACCACCCCCCTGCTCCCGAGGGCTTTTGATCTGTGTAGGTAGAGGGCGATCACTCCCTCACTAGCCATATACAGTGTATATACAGTGTATAGGCTACACTCACCTCAAAAAGCAAGAGGAAAGAATGAAAGAAAGAAAGACTGATGATGCAGTACTGCTTGCAAATACCGGACAGGAACTTGGTAGACTACTGCAGAGTGTTGCTGATGTCTGTGAACGTGGTGCCTTGACAGTAAATGTAGAAAAGAGTAAAGTGATTGTTATTGAGAGAGAAGGTGACTCCCAGTGTGATGTCACAGTGAATGAAGAGAGACTGGAATTGGTGAGAGAGTTCAAATACATGGGTACAGTGACAGAAAAGAGAGGAAAATGTGCAAAAGAAGTGGAAAGCAGAGTGACACAAGGAAGAAAGGTAGCTGGTGTAATGAAGGTCTTGATAAGAAACAGAGGCTTGAGTGTTGCAGCTGCACGAGGCTTACATGAAGGAGTGTTAGTGCCGACTTTAACATATGGATGTGAGGCAATGGTGTGGCATGAAAATGAAAAGTCAAGAGTAAGAGCAGTGGAGATGGGACTGCTGAGGAATGTATGTGGAGTACAGAGGGTGGATAGGATACGAAATAATGTGATTTGTGAAAGATGTGGAGTGAGGAAGTCTGTGGACACCAGAATTGGGGAGAGTGTACTGAGATTGTATGGTCATGTGGAGAGAATGGGTAACAAGAGAGTGGTGAAAAAGGTACGTCTGAGAGAATTTGAAGGAGGGAGGAGGTGAAGCAGGCCAAGATGGTTGAGGGATATGGTGGATGAGTGTGTGAGAAAGAGAGGTTTGGAAGTCAGTGAGGCTAGGGAACCGACAAGAGATCGAGCTGGCTGGATGAATGTTGTGAGAAGAAGTGCATGATCAGGGATTGGACACCCTTTTTTCATCTATCTATCTATCTATTGCCAGACGCCTTAATCCCATACGGGGTGGCCATAAACAAATCGCCTCCACTTCACCCTGTCCCCCGCCATTTCACTGCCCTGCTCCACACTCACCAACCCCTCTCTCACATACTTCTCTACATCATCCCCATCCTTATGTGGAAATATTTGTACTGAGTCAATTACATACACTTCTGTGTAGCCACAGAGAGGGACTTAGGTATTTGGCCTATCAGATACAGCCAGGATGGAGGGGAGTTTAAGGACTAAGCCATCAGATTTGGTGGTGGTAGTAGTGGTTGTAGTGGTGGTAGTAGTAGTAGTAGTCGTAGCAGTAGTACAGTTGCAATAGAAGTAGTACCTTATGTCCTTTAAGCTGCTGCCCTGGGTGGTACTAGTGTCCTAAGTGGTGCTAGGGCCTTCGGTGCTGGTGCTGGCTTCTGGGCTGGGAGGAGGAGTGTTGCACGAATGGAATGCTTCTTTATACAACTCCCATGCCTCCAACACAGCTGATTCTTCAAATCTGCCAGTGTTCATTCTCGTGATGAATCTATAGAAGCCTTCCCAGTAGCGTGGGGCGTTGTGCAGATGGTTGGTTGTACGTATTAAATATTTCCGCACTTGTTTTACATCATCATCCAGGGGGGATCTCCTGAGCATCTTGACTTTCAGCAGCGTAATCCACTTGTCCTCCCGTAGATCATTGTGTATATTTAACTCCGCTATTTTTCGTTGCTTCTCTGGCCCCTCGGGCAACTCCATGAGCGTCTCCATCTCCGTCTGTTGCATCGTGAACATATCGTCAAACCCGTACATTTGCCACGCCGGCGTCATCACCCTGTGATACGATCGTTTCTCCTCCTCCCGGCATATGCAATTCTCCAGCCGGTGTTCCCTTGTATCCGCAGGACTCAACCCATCTAGGCAGCAGTGAAGGCAAAAGAACGGCAGTGGTGGTTGGCAGTCCTTCTGATGGTTAACCATTGCCCTGTACCGCCTGATGACGTAATTACATCGTGGGCAGCAAAACGCTGGTCGTCTGGTCCTGTGTATCACCGGGCACTTTCCATCCGATACAATATCAGCAGACACTGGACGCTCCTCAACAGTCCGATGGCTGGCAGATGAGTGGCTGGTGCGCCCATCACACGACATGGCGACGTCTTCATTGTCTGAGGACTGAGTGGCACTGGTGGACGGCTGAATGAGGCTGGGGGTTTCTCTGGCGACTCTGGCAACGACATCCCTGTAAATACGCCAAGCCTCACGCATGACGTCGGTGCTGTACGCCTTATTAATCTGTAACACAAAGCCCACAAAACCCTCTCTGTCCTGGGGAGGATTGTCCAGTGTCTTTGCGCAGCGGGCGAGGATGTTGTTCAGCACATTTCTGGTGGCCAATGGATGACACATATTTTTTGCCTCAACTTTTACGAGCGTCATCCACTTATCAAGTCGTCTGCGCAGATGGACGTTGAGGTAAGAAAGGACCCCTTCCTTGCCAGGCCCTTCCTCGAACGTCCACAGATCGTTCATGGCCTTTGCAATCGAGGGCGCAGACACGACCTCAACACCCCTGGCTCGTAACTGTTGGTCCATCTCTATATCTGTTCTGTCCCGCAGCAGATCCCTCTCCTGCTCCTCCTCACACCTACACTGAGCCAATTTATGTGATCGGCAATCCTCAGGGCTTAAATTATCTACGAAGCACATGCAGCAGAACAGAGGGGCTGGAGGTGTGCACTGCTCCTGGTGCCGCACAATCTTATAATATCGCTTCATGGCATGATTGCAACGTTGGCAGCAGAAAAATGACATTGTGCTGCCCCTTAGTCGGCGTGTAGCTGCTCCTCATTCCTACTGAAGGAGTTGGCCTGCAGCCGCTCCTGCCTTCATCAGACGGCCAGTAGCCACTCCGAAGGTGTTGCCCCGAGTCGGCCTGTAGCCGCTCTCCACCCCTCCTGCAGGAGTCGGCCTGTAGCCGCTCTCCACCCCTACTGCAGGAGTCAGCCTGTAGCCGCTCTCCACCCCTACTGCAGGAGTCAGCCTGTAGCCGCTCCCGCCTTCATCAGACGGCCGGTAGCCACTCTGAAGGTGTCCCTGGGTTTGTTGGCAGTTACTCCCCCTCTCAAGCCACAGCCAGTAGCCGGGCCTTGGTGCCTTGTGGTTGCGCCCCTGGGAAGCCACGGCCAGTAGCCTGGTCCCACGGCCAGAAGCGGCAGAGAGCAGCCCCGCTGCCCCAGCGTGAGACGAGTTCCCTGACCCCCGACGCAGAGGAGTACTGGAGAGGCCCCATAGCTTCCCCCAGCCTCTGCTCCCTAAGACTGGCCCTGAAGAAGACCCACCTGGTGGACCCTGACGCAGACCGGTTCCGCAGCACCTCCCTGTCGGCACTGCCTAGCTCTGGGAGCTGCAACCCTCGGGAACCCCAGGCCCTTCCCAGACTGCCCGGGCAGGAACTCCCTAGGCACCGACGATGGAGGACCTCTACCTCCGGCAGGAACCTGAATGATGGGTTCAGGCAATGGTTTGGCCCCAGTCCTGAGGGCCACACTCCTGTCCCCAGCCCGGAAATTGTGGGCCCCTTCGCCACCTGCAGCCGCGGAGGAGAGAAGACGCCCCTGCGCATGATCCCGTGCCCTCTCGGCACGGCCCTCCCTGGCTGTGCCCCTGCTCCGGCAGAAGTAGAGCCGGACTGTCTCCCAGCTGCACTTGCTGCCCAGTGACCCATGAGACAGTGACAGTGACCCTATTGTAGTGTAACAGTGGCGAGCCGATA
The DNA here is from genome assembly GCF_032717465.1 of Coenobita brevimanus. Taxonomy (NCBI): domain Eukaryota; kingdom Metazoa; phylum Arthropoda; class Malacostraca; order Decapoda; family Coenobitidae; genus Coenobita; species Coenobita brevimanus. Next base: position 32,754,901 of record NC_136999.1, on the reverse strand, counting down.
AAGTGCATTCATAGTACCAGACCAAGTGTTTTAAGTAAGATCGGCATGATGATGGTCTAACAGTGACAAGGCGGAACAGTGAATAGTCCATATAGAACAAAAGTGCTAGTGAAAAAGACCAATGCACAATACCCATCATATTACGATAAGAGAAACGCCCAAGCCGTGAAGTTTGTATTAATAATTAACCAAAAGTCCCGTCCCCAGAAAACAGTAAAGTCAACACGCTACCAGTAAACTCCACCTCATACTACCATAATCACAATTAGACCCCAGTGCCTCACACCCTCCCCTAGTGAGCCTCATCTCTAACTGCTCCACGCGCACAGAGACCTTGGACTGTACTAACTCTGCATACTCCGCCTCGAGTGTTATTATAGTGCATTTTTCCCACAGTATCCTGTGAGATACTAATTATCTAGATGTAAGTGTTTGTGATCAACCAAATATTGTGTTTGTAACATCTGCTGTTGTCCTTTGTCTGACTGAGTAATACACGTGTAAGGTTATTGCCCGGAGTTTTTGTGCCCTACCTCTCTCTTATTTGTCCTATGCCGCGGTCTCGAAAGAGAACCCGGCTATGTGTTAGGTGTCTGAGGAACGGGAAGTCGAGCCTTAAACACCTAGCATTACAGTTACAACAAGGAAGAAATGTTGACGGTTCCTTGAAAGTAGTGACAAGAAACAGGGAAGTGAGCATGAAATTGAAAAAGTTACTACATGACAGTATTGTGATACCAACTCTTATATATGGAAGTGAAGCCTGGACCTTGCTGGACGGACAGAAGTCAAGAGTTAGAGCAGTGGAAATTATTTATTTGAGAGGAGCATCTCGAGTCACATGGAGAGACCGACTAACAAATGAGGAAGTGAAGGAGCGTTGTGCTGTGGATTTGGACATGATAGGAAGCGCTAGGAGAAACACATCGAGGTGGTTTGGCCATGTGGAGAGGATGGAGCGTGAGAGACCGACAAGGAGAGTGTATGTGAGTAAGGTGGAGTGGGGGAGAGGGAGAGGGAGGCCAAGGATGAGATGGAGGGATGGAATAGGGAGGTATATGAATACTGTATATATATATATATATATATATATATATATATATATATATATATATATATATATATATATATATATAGATAGATAGATACAGGTGCTTCAATCCTGTAAAGGGTGGCCACAAACAAAATCGTTTCCAAATCCCTGTCCAACGCCATTTCGCTGCCCTGGTTCCAGTTCACGCCCCCCTCTCTCATATACCACCGCACTCCATCTCATCATCGGCCTCCCCCTCCCTCTCCCTCCTTCCACCTCACTCGCATAAACTCTCATCATCAGTGTCTCACGCTCCATCCTATCCACATGGCCAAACCACCGCAATGTATTTCTCCTAACGTCCACATCCACACCATAACACTTCTTCACTTTCTCATTTGTCAGTCTCTCTCTGCACGTACCTCTATATGCTCCTCTCAAATAACTCATTTCCACTGCTCTCACTATTGACTTGTGTCCTTCCAACAAGATCTAAGCATCACTTCCTTACGTTTCGGTTGGTATCACAATACTGTCATGCAGTGACTTTTTTACTTCCATGCTAACTTTCGTCTTCCTTATCACTGCTTTCAAAGACCAGGCAACCTATCTTCTCCATTGTACTCTTTCAACCACTTTACCCTACAAACTTCCATCCTTACTCATCATACTACCCAAGTACAAATACACACTCACATTTTCCATTTCTTCCTCATGCAGACTCACCATAAATTCAGTGGCTTATTTCTCTCAACGACCATAACTTTACTCTTCCCTAGATTCACCTTCAGATTCCGTTTCTTACACACACTCTCAAACTCTTTCACCAAGCATTGCACTTCCCCTTCGTCTTCACTTAACAATACAGTATCACCTGCGGACAGCAATACAGGGAGTTTCCAAACACTGCTCTCTCATTAGGGTCGCCCCAACATCCACAGCCTTACCTTGTACCTCTTTTATAACCCCATCGATATACATTAGTAGTTGTTGTAGTGGTAGTTGTAGTAGTAATAGCAGTGGTAGTATTTGTTGTAATACTCAGACTATTAGTGGGAAAGCGGTGCTACAATTGAGCAACAATGCAAACTAACCATACATCTCCGTGTTTGTGTGTGTGTGTGTGTGTGTGTGTGTGTGTGTGTGTGTGTGTGTGTAAGGTGATGGTAGTGAACCGAGGGTTAGGCGAGCAAGCGCAAGTGCCTGTACCTGAGGTAGCCTGCCTCAAGGCTGTTGCCATGGTTACCAGACTCACACCAGCACTCCCAACACATTTTTGAAAAACGCAAATGGAAATGGTGTTTCTGGTGGATTGCGATCGTCTGGAAGTGTTATAATTGTGGAGGGTTAGTATAAGCTTTAGTTGTGTCACGACACATCTGCCATACATATGGACATGGACAAAAACGCAACAAAAAATGCCTCCTTTCCCCACTCACTCTCTCTTGATTACACGCCCTTCATGGACAATTTGGGGCCATCAGCTTGAAGTCGAAAGACTGATGAGTATTATGGCATTTAGTTTTTGATTATGGGTTAAGTATTAGCTGAAGTATGAAGGTTTAAAAACTGACAACTTTCTCAGGAATGCCCAGCTGGGAGAAAGGTTGGCGTGAATATAATTATACTAAACGCGATGGGTTAGGGTGGCCCAAAAAAAACAAAGTAGAAACTGTTCACTTCCACAAGGCTATATTATCACCACTGAAGGCACAATGCAAAAAATTTGATGAAATGCACAATTTTTAGAGCTCACTCCTAAAGCCGTACTTCTGAAAAAATGAACTGAAAACACAACACTGACGGATTTTCAACAAAAAAAAAAAAATATACGTATTTTCAACATTTTTGAACACAGACATTCTTGATCTGAGTGCTAAAATACCACACTTAAAACACTAAGTACACAAATAATGCATCACTTTGTCCTCATCAAAGCAGCTCTTGTCGGAACTGGCAGTCTTTTCCAGTGGTAAGTGACAAGCTGCAGTATGCAATGCTTTTGAGTCTCATCTCTCATTAGGACATCGTTGTATGGCTCTCATTAGGACGTCGTTCTATGACTGGATGAGAATTACACCTCTCTCGTTACAGTCATTGACAACCTTCAAATATTTGCACTTGGCTGGAAGTGACATATACCTGGAGTCTGTCAGCCAAAGGTTGGGCGATTTCACCATGAATGCCCTGGCATCATCTTGTCTTGTCACAGATAGCTTAGTACGTTGAAGGACTTCAATGAACGTCTGGTGATATAAGTTGCCAGCGAAGCGCGGTAGTCGAACACATCACCATCAAAACGGTGTGCCAGTTCCAACGAGGAGGATAGTCAAGATTTTCCACCATAGCTGCTTTAATCATCATGTTGACAATGCCATTGAAAAAAGGAAATGGCGCCAGATGCTAAGAAAAGAACCACAAATGGCAGCACAACGACCTGGCAGTTGCCTCTGCCACTACGTGATCAGGGTACTCGTGGAGCAGAAAAATCAGCTTTTTGTTCCTAAAGGGGCCTTCAGTGAATGTGGTGACTCATGCCAATAGTGTGTGTATACGAGCAAGACGGACTTAATCTTGTGACACCAGCTGTCTCCCTTGCCATCAAAAACATTTGCTTCCTGAATACAAAAATCTTCAGCGAGTTTATTGCTTTTGCCATCCAGCGTGCATTGTGCACAGCACCTAGAGGACGAACTGTTTGCTTATCACCTGGAGAATATCTCAAGAACATAAAAGAGAGCTGTGGTAACTCTATAGTCATCTCTTGAGAGCTGGCTGTTTATGGCATCAGTGCAGCACAAAATCATTTCTTCGTGTAGACCATCGGGCATCCCAACAAACAACTCATCTCCTGCAGGATATAAATCAGTTTTATCCATACCTGGCCAAAGCTTTTGGAGGCATTTGAAGATTCCAACTTCAGGTACACTACTTGGCCCTAGAGAAACATTGAAGACAGCAGACAGAATAAACTGAGACCCATGATGACGGTAGGCAATCCAGATGGGCTCTTTGTCCAAAGCTTTTTCGATTAAACCACATGCTCCCATCTTCAGGCCTGTGTTACCTGTTGTTGTATCAATAACAAGACCCTAAATCATTGTTTTTGGACACCATTCATCCAATGTTTTGATGCATGCATTGCACTGCACTTTCCCAATGCTGCAATTTATCTTGGAAACCCTGGGAAGTTGCTCTTCCTCACTACCAGTCACCAAAATGGCAACTTGGTCCACTGCAGGTTTGCTGTTTCCAGCGATATCTATGAGCAGTTTACAAACCCAGTGTATGAGAAGTGGAATGTCTGGTGTGAAATCTGCCTGTTGTGAATGGTACCTCATGCTCACTGTATAGTATTTCGAGACAGTACTACAGACTCCACGTTATGACCAAGCGCTTGTGGGACACTGACCACAACGAAAATGGCTGAATGGTTAGGCAGTTTGACACAGTCAAGCATGGCAGCTACTTCCTTAGTTATGATGGTTTTCTTAGCTTTACTTTGCTGTCAAATTTGTTTGGACATCGATGGCCCTTGAAATTCGTCCTCAGACTCTGCTGATGAGGAAGCACTACAGCCTTCAACGTCAACAGAACCAGATGGTACCGTCATTTCCATCTGCTGTGCAGCGAGCTTGCATTTTTCTTTTTGAGAACTCGATTGATCACTTCTATTCCACTTACGAGCCTACTTGTTTGCCAAGATTCTGTCCACCTCGGACATACTCCCGTTGAAGGGATTCTGTTGCTGTAATCACTGGAACTATATATCCTCTTCGTTTGTCATAGTGAGCAGAGCGTGCTTATGAGAAATATCAAACAGTTTTGTGAGTTTTTTCTTGATGTTTTGCTCTTTGACCCACTATGCTGGTTTCGGAAACGATCTTATGTTCTTCAATACACAGTACTGTTTGCGAAGCTTCTGGAGCTTGTGAATACCCGAGTCTACCCTTTGGGTCGGGATGCGCACTTTATCCTAGATCATCATTACCTTCTCAATGGTGCTCTTAGCATTGTGACTGTAAGACCATTCTGATGGTGAAACATGAAGTTCATGAGGACATCGGCATTAGTTGGCAGACGAGCACCCAATATATCTTTTTCGGGCTTGCCCAGAAGCCATACTTTTGGACTGCTTCTAGTCATACGCATGACCTGTGAATGGAACACACTGATAAGCAAGGCCCTGTTAAAACTATCGATAGTATAACTCATCAGAACATTATTTTGATATTTTAGCTTCAATTCTCTCTGCATATCTGGATGCTTATGATCATATGCTGGATACAATGATTATTAAACATTATGTTTGGTATTAGAAACATTCCATCATTAATGAATTAAATATTCGTCAACAAGTGCCTGGTATGTATAGTGTAAAAAACAAATATATCAAAGTACTGTAACTTTTTGATGTCATAACTGGGAGTTATAATAATGATGTAAATTTTACTTGTCAGATCAGAGTAATTCACCCCTCGATGTCACGACACCCTACTCATCAAGAGCACATCAATGTACGTCCTATGGTGTGGAGAAATAGCCATCCAGTGAGTGAATGAGTGATCAATGAGTCATCGAAGAGCCAAGCACCGTGCTCTGCGGCGTGGACGTGGTGCTTTTCCGGCGGTGCCAGAGTTTCCAAAAGATGGCTGCAGTACGCAGTAGTGGCAGACGCATGTTACAGTATGTCTACCGGCTACTGCTCAAGCTTTATTCAATGTTTAGTTCAACAGCCATTGCAGTTTTAGAATAGTTACAGGCAGTAACAAGCCTGTTAGACGATTAGACATTTGTGATCAAACATAATATTATCAGGATCATATATTTTTCCTCCAGGGAGTGACTTCTAAATATGAGCCGATTTTCTTGATTTTTTGCATGAAATTCCTTAACTTATATGGAACAGAAGTAGCCTTATGGAGAATATTAAATTTGAAAAAAAGTTTTTTGGTAAATTTTTGGGCCACCTTTATATATATATATATATATATATATATATATATATATATATATATATCAATCATTTCCTGTGGCACCCTCGGGGATGCATAGGGCCTCGATGAACTCACACCACCACATCCTATCTTGTGCTAACTCCTCAAGATCTCCCCAACACACCATCTCCAGCTTCCCGTCTCATTGTCCTCACCCACGTCTCTTTTGGCCTTCCTCTACCTTTCCTACCAAGTGCCACCCACCCTGGTGTACCTCGTAATATTCCCTGTCTCCTATACACATGTCCTAGCCACTTCCATCGTGAGAATCTAACATATTCATCGATCGGCTGCACTCCCGTTATTTCTCTAATTCTACTATTTGGTATCCTTTCCCACCACTTAACTCCTAATATTCTTCTAATTGCTTTATTTTCAAACACCAAGAATTTATTTTCCATAGTCACTGTGCCGTACCAAGACTCGTGTCCATAAATTAATATACTCCTAACCATTACCTTATAAAGTTTGATTTTTGTATGCACAGAGAAATTGTTATTATTCCAAATATTTTTAAGCATTCCCATTGCCTGATTAGCCTTCTTTAACCTTTCCTCGAAATCAAAGTTCAAAGAACCATCCTTGGCTAAATAAGTACCTAAATATTTAAACCTATCAACTTGCTTTACAACCATACCTCCAATTACACATTCCTGCGCATTTTCCATATTCATATTGATTATTTCAGTTTTTCCACAATTAATAACCAAACCCACCTTGCGACCTTCACTCACCAAACAGTCCAACACTCTCTGCATCTCTTCTGGCCCATCACAAATCAAAACTATATCATCTGCATAATCTAAATCCAAAAGTTTCCTGTTCTCTCCCCAAAGTATACCTGCACCGGTTTCTGTTCCAACGCGTTTCATAATGTAATCAATGACCAATATAAATAGTAAAGGCGATAGAACACCACCTTGAATTACTCCAGACTTGACTTCAAACGAATCACTCAGACAACCATCAACCATCACTTTACAAAATGTGTCCTCATGCATGTTCATAATGACCCTCACAAACTCCTCTGGTATTCCATAATGTCTCATGATCTTCCCCATAGTCTCTCTCGAAACACTATCAAAAGCCTTTTCAAAATCAACAAAACAAAGACTTAACGGCACTCTCATTTCATTAACTTGCTGCATCAAATGTCTAACTATAAAGATCTGATCATTGCAACCACGTCCCTTTCTAAAACCAGCCTGTTCATCCCTCAGAATACCCTCAACCACTGGCTCCAACCTATTTAACAACACTCTACTGAAAACTTTCAAAGCTATCGGTGACAAAGAGATTCCCCTCCAATTACCACATTCACTCAGGTCTCCCTTCTTCGGAACTTTAACAATTACACCATTCTTCCAAACTGATGGTAGTAACCCCGTCACCCATATCTTATTGAATAGCTTGGTCAAGATCATTATTAATCTATCCCCCTCCACTTTAAACATTTCCGGAAATAAACCATCCTCCCCTGGTGCCTTATTATTCTTTAACTGTTTTACTGCTTTCTCCACTTCTGCAAGCCTCAACTCTCATGTTTCTATATTTAAATCTTCCTGAGCAGACGGTATATCCTCTTCTGGTGGTATTGGTCTATTAAGAACTGTCTCAAAATGCTCTTTCCATTTATTTTTAATATCTCCATCTTTGGTCAATAAATTTCCTTCCCTGTCTCTAACTGGTATTTCCTTGCGTTTACCTGCATTACCACTCAGTTCTCTAATCGATTCATATGCTATTCTTTGACTCTGTCCATCATTTTTGTTTATTAAGATTTCAGTCTCTGCAACCTTTTCATCCACACATCTTCTTTTATCTCTCCTAGCTAACCTTCTTACTTCTGAATTCAAACTCCAGTACGCAGCTCTTGCTAATTCAATCTCTTGTTCATCAACGCATTGCATCTCACTCCTCAATTTAGCCTCAACTCTCTTTTTTATCATATCCCACGTTTCCTCTGATATCCATTTCTTTCTCCTGAAGCTATGTCTCCTTCCAATCGTACATTCAGCAGTCTCATGCAAAACTTTGTTCACATCCTCCCACATCTCATCTACACTTCTCTCCCCCTCTTCCAACGTTTCCAACACCAAAAACCTATTTCTGCATTCTAATCTGAATTCCTCCTTTTCTTCTCCTTCCCTTCTAAGCTTAACAATATCGTATCTACCAACACCAGATTTTTCCTTCTTCTGATTTTTAAGTTTAAACCTTATTTTTGCAATGCTGAGTTGATGGTCACTACCAATATCCGCTCCCCGTTTAACATGAACATCTAGCAGAGAACTTCTATGCCTCCTACTGATAGCGATGTGATCAATCTGATTTTTATATTTTCCACACGGCGACACCCAAGTTGTCTTGTGTATATTGCAATGCTGAAAGAGTGTGCCCCCGATGACTAAGTCATTTGCTAGACAGAAGCTTCCAAACCTCACTCCGTTTTCACTCATCCTACTACCAACTCCCATCTTACCCATACATGCCTCAAATCCCTCATTTGAACAGCCCATTACTGCATTAAAGTCTCCAACGCAGATCAAAACATCATGTCTAGGTACCCTTCCTACTCCTTCTTGCAACTTTTCATAAAATGTGTCTTTCCTTTCATCGAGTGCATCATTAGTAGGTGCATAACACACAAACAGACTGATGTTGCCATGATTTGATTTAAACCGTGCGTATAACAATCGCTCATCTATAGGATCCCACTCACATAAAGCCTTATTTGCCTTACAACCCAGCAACAATCCTACTCCCTGATAATGCATTCCGTCCTGTCGACCAGATATCAATAAACGTATACCATCCTCCAAATCCAACTTATCGACTCCAGTTAATCTAGTTTCTGTCAGAGCACAAATATCAAGTCCGTAATTTTGAAAAACCTTCACTAACTCATCGATTTTACCGTCATGATTTAGCGTTCTCACATTCCAGTTACCAATTTTAATTGTATTTTTTGCATTGACAAAGGAATTAGATTGTAATTGAGGCAACCGTGAGATTCTTAGCACCCCCTGCCCATTTAAGGGCTGCACGGGACTGGGGGCCATTATTGTTCTTTCAGAGTCCATCAAGGTTTCTTTGGCTAACTTCCTGAACACCTCGCCATTGTGTTGCAGTCGCAGTAGGCAGCTAACTTGCCTGATTGCCCACACCTGAAAGACCCGGCTATGCTGTAGCCAGTCACGTGCCGGCATGCTTCCCAGCCATTTCACTCTCAAGGAGTTCCTCTGCCTGAGAAAGAAACCACCCCCCTGCTCCCGAGGGCTTTTGATCTGTGTAGGTAGAGGGCGATCACTCCCTCACTAGCCATATACAGTGTATATACAGTGTATAGGCTACACTCACCTCAAAAAGCAAGAGGAAAGAATGAAAGAAAGAAAGACTGATGATGCAGTACTGCTTGCAAATACCGGACAGGAACTTGGTAGACTACTGCAGAGTGTTGCTGATGTCTGTGAACGTGGTGCCTTGACAGTAAATGTAGAAAAGAGTAAAGTGATTGTTATTGAGAGAGAAGGTGACTCCCAGTGTGATGTCACAGTGAATGAAGAGAGACTGGAATTGGTGAGAGAGTTCAAATACATGGGTACAGTGACAGAAAAGAGAGGAAAATGTGCAAAAGAAGTGGAAAGCAGAATGACACAAGGAAGAAAGGTAGCTGGTGTAATGAAGGTCTTGATAAGAAACAGAGACTTCAGTGTTGCAGCTGCACGAGGCTTACATGAAGGAGTGTTAGTGCCGACTTTAACATATGGATGTGAGGCAATGGTGTGGCATGAAAATGAAAAGTCAAGAGTAAGAGCAGTGGAGATGGGACTGCTGAGGAATGTATGTGGAGTACAGAGGGTGGATAGGATACGAAATAATGTGATTTGTGAAAGATGTGGAGTGAGGAAGTCTGTGGACACCAGAATTGGGGAGAGTGTACTGAGATTGTATGGTCATGTGGAGAGAATGGGTAACAATAGAGTGGTGAAAAAGGTACGTCTGAGAGAATTTGAAGGAGGGAGGAGGTGAAGCAGGCCAAGATGGATGAGGGATATGGTGGATAAGTGTGTGAGAAAGAGAGGTTTCGAAGTCAGTGAGGCTAGGGAACCGACAAGAGATCGAGCTGGCTGAATGAATGTTGTGAGAAGAAGTGCATGATCAGGGATTGGACACCCTTTTTTCATCTATCTATCTATCTATTGCCAGACGCCTTAATCCCATACGGGGTGGCCATAAACAAATCGCCTCCACTTCACCCTGTCCCCCGCCATTTCACTGCCCTGCTTCACACTCACCAACCCCTCTCTCACATACTTCTCTACATCATCCCCATCCTTATGTGGAAATATTTGTACTGAGTCAATTACATACACTTCTGTGTAGCCACAGAGAGGGACTTAGGTATTTGGCCTATCAGATACAGCCAGGATGGAGGGGAGTTTAAGGACTAAGCCATCAGATTTGGTGGTGGTAGTAGTGGTTGTAGTGGTGGTAGTAGTAGTAGTAGTCGTAGCAGTAGAAGAGTTGCAATAGAAGTAGTACCTTATGTCCTTTAAGCTGCTGCCCTGGGTGGTACTAGTGTCCTAAGTGGTGCTAGGGCCTTCGGTGCTGGTGCTGGCTTCTGGGCTGGGAGGAGGAGTGTTGCACGAATTGAATGCTTCTTTATACAACTCCCATGCCTCCAACACAGCTTATTCTTCAAATCTGCCAGTGTTCATTCTCGTGATGAATCTATAGAAGCCTTCCCAGTAGCGTGGGGCGTTGTGCAGATGGTTAGTTATACATATTAAATATTTCAGCACTTGTTTTACATTATCATCCAGGGGGGATCTCCTGAGCGTCTTGAATTTCAGCAGCGTAATCCACTTGTCCTCCCGTAGATCATTGTGTATATTTAACTCCGCTATTTTTCGGTGCTTCTCTGGCCCCTCTGGCAACTCCATGAGCGTCTCCATCTCCGTCTGTTGCGTCGTGAACATATCGTCAGACCCGTACATTTGCCACGCCGGCGTCATCACCCTGTGATACGATCGTTTCTCCTCCTCCCGGCATATGCAATTCTCCAGCCGGTGTTCCCTTGTATCCGCAGGACTCAACCCATCTAGGCAGCAGTGAAGGCGATAGAACGGCAGTGGTGGTTGGCAGTCCTTCTGATGGTTAACCATTGCCCTGTACCGCCTGATGACGTAATTACATCGTGGGCAGCAAAACGCTGGTCGTCTGGTCCTGTGTATCACCGGGCACTTTCCATCCGATACAATATCAGCAGACACTGGACGCTCCTCAACAGTCCGATGGCTGGCAGATGAGTGGCTGGTGCGCCCATCACACGACATGGCGACGTCTTCATTGTCTGAGGACTGAGTGGCACTGGTGGATGGCTGAATGAGGCTGGGGGTTTCTCTGGCGACTCTGGCAACGACATCCCTGTAAATACGCCAAGCCTCACGCATGACGTCGGTGCTGTACGCCTTATTAATCTGTAACACAAAGCCCACAAAACCCTCTCTGTCCTGGGGAGGATTGTCCAGTGTCTTTGCGCAGCGGGCGAGGATGTTGTTCAGCACATTTCTGGTGGGCAATGGATGACACATATTTTTTGCCTCAACTTTTACGAGCGTCATCCACTTATCAAGTCGTCTGCACAGATGGACGTTGAGGTAAGAAAGGACCCCTTCTTTGCCAGGCCCTTCCTCGAACGTCCACAGATTGTTCATGGCCTTTGCAATCGAGGGCGCAGACACGACCTCAACACCCCTGGCTCGTAACTGTTGGTCCATCTCTATATCTGTTCTGTCCCGCAGCAGATCCCTCTCCTGCTCCTCCTCACACCTACACTGAGCCAATTTATGTGATCGGCAATCCTCAGGGCTTAAATTATCTACGAAGCACATGCAGCAGAACAGAGGGGCTGGAGGTGTGCACTGCTCCTGGTGCCGCACAATCTTATAATATCGCTTCATGGCATGATTGCAACGTTGGCAGGAGAAAAATGACATTGTGCTGCCAATTAGTCAGCGTGTAGCCGCTCCTCATTCCTACTGAAGGAGTTGGCCTGCAGCCGCTCCTGCCTTCATCAGACGGCCAGTAGCCACTCCGAAGGTGTTGCCCCGAGTCGGCCTGTAGCCGCTCTCCACCCCTCCTGCAGGACTCGGCCTGTAGCCGCTCTCCACCCCTACTGCAGGAGTCAGCCTGTAGCCGCTCCCACCTTCATCAGACGGCCGGTAGCCACTCTGAAGGTGTCCCTGGGTTTGTTGGCAGTTACTCCCCCTCTCAAGCCACAGCCAGTAGCCGGGCCTTGGTGCCTTGTGGTTGCGCCCCTGGGAAGCCACGGCCAGTAGCCTGGTCCCACGGCCAGAAGCGGCAGAGAGCAGCCCCGCTGCCCCAGCATGAGACGAGTTCCCTGACCCCCGACACAGAGGAGTACTGGAGAGGCCCCATAGCTTTCCCCAGCCTCTGCTCCCTAAGACTGGCCCTGAAGAAGACCCACCTGGTGGACCCTGACGCAGACCGGTTCCGCAGCACCTCCCTGTCGGCACTGCCTAGCTCTGGGAGCTGCAACCCTCGGGAACCCCAGGCCCTTCGCAGACTGCCCGGGCAGGAACTCCCTAGGCACCGACGATGGAGGACCTCTATCTCCGGCAGGAACCTGAATGATGGGTTCAGGCAATGGTTTGGCCCCAGTCCTGAGGGCCACACTCCTGTCCCCAGCCCGGAAATTGTGGGCCCCTTCGCCACCTGCAGCCCCAGAGGAGAGAAGACGCCCCTGCGCATGATCCCGCGCTCTCTCGGCACGACCCTCCCTGGCTGTGCCCCTGCTCCGGCAGAAGTAGAGCCGGACTGTCTCCCAGCTGCACTTGCTGCCCAGTGACCCATGAGACAGTGACAGTGACCCTATTGTAGTGTAACAGTGGCGAGCCGATAAAGTGCATTCATAGTACCAGACCAAGTGTTTTAAGTAAGATCGGCATGATGATGGTCTAACAGTGACAAGGCGGAACAGTGAATAGTCCATATAGAACAAAAGTGCTAGTGAAAAAGATCAATGCACAATACCCATCATATTACGATAAGAGAAACGCCCAAGCCGTGAAGTTTGTATTAATAATTAACCAAAAGTCCCGTCCCCAGAAAACAGTAAAGTCAACACGCTACCAGTAAACTCCACCTTATACTACCATAATCACAATTAGACCCCAGTGCCTCACACCCTCCCCTAGTGAGCCTCATCTCTACCTGCTCCACGCGCACAGAGACCTTGGACTGTAGTAACTCTGCATACTCCGCCTCGAGTGTTATTATAGTGCATTTTTCCCACAGTATCCTGTGAGATACTAATTATCTAGATGTAAGTGTTTGTGATCAACCAAATATTGTGTTTGTAACATCTGCTGTTGTCCTTTGTCTGACTGAGTAATACACGTGTAAGGTTATTGCCCGGAGTTTTTGTGCCCTACCTCTCTCTTATTTGTCCTATGCCGCGGTCTCGAAAGAGAACCCGGCTATGTGTTAGGTGTCTGAGGAACGGGAAGTCGAGCCTTAAACACCTAGCATTACAGTTACAACAAGGAAGAAATGTTGACGGTTCCTTGAAAGTAGTGACAAGAAACAGGGAAGTGAGCATGAAATTGAAAAAGTTACTACATGACAGTATTGTGATACCAACTCTTATATATGGAAGTGAAGCCTGGACCTTGCTGAACGGACAGAAGTCAAGAGTTAGAGCAGTGGAAATTATTTATTTGAGAGGAGCATCTCGAGTCACATGGAGAGACCGACTAACAAATGAGGAAGTGAAGGAGCGTTATGCTGTGGATTTGGACATGATAGGAAGCGCTAGGAGAAACACATCGAGGTGGTTTGGCCATGTGGAGAGGATGGAGCGTGAGAGACCGACAAGGAGAGTGTATGTGAGTAAGGTGGAGTGGGGGAGAGGGAGAGGGAGGCCAAGGATGAGATGGAGGGATGGAATAGGGAGGTATATGAATACTGTATATATATATATATATATATATATATATATAGATAGATAGATAGATACAGGTGCTTCAATCCTGTAAAGGGTGGCCACAAACAAAATCGTTTCCACATCCCTGTCCAACGCCATTTCGCTGCCCTGGTTCCAGTTCACGCCCCCCTCTCTCATATACCACCGCACTCCATCTCATCATCGGCCTCCCCCTCCCTCTCCCTCCTTCCACCTCACTCGCATAAACTCTCATCATCAGTCTCTCACGCTCCATCCTCTCCATATGGCCAAACCACCGCAATGTATTACTCCTAACGTCCACATCCACACCATAACACTTCTTCACTTTTTCATTTGTCAGTCTCTCTCTGCACGTACCTCTATATGCTCCTCTCAAATAACGCATTTCCACTGCTCTCACTATTGACTTGTGTCCTTCCAACAAGATCTGAGCATCACTTCCATACGTTTGGGTTGGTATCACAATACTGTCATGCAGTGACTTTTTTACTTCCATGCTAACTTTCGTCTTCCTTATCACTGCTTTCAAAGACCAGGCAACCTATCTTCTCCATTGTACTCTTTCAACCACTTTACCCTACAAACTTCCATCCTTACTCATCATACTACCCAAGTACAAATACACAATCACATTTTCCATTTCTTCCTCATGCAGACTCACCATAAATTCAGTGGCTTATTTCTCTCAAAGACCATAATTTTACTCTTCCCTAGATTCACCTTCAGATTCCGTTTCTTACACACACTCTCAAAATCTTTCACCAAGCGTTGCACTTCCCCTTCGTCTTCACTTAACAATACAGTATCACCTGCGGACAGCAATACAGGGAGTTTCCAAACTGCTCTCTCATTAGGGTCGCCCCAACATCCACAGCCTTACCTTGTACCTCTTTAATAACCCCATCGATATACATTAGTAGTTGTTGTAGTGGTAGTTGTAGTATTAATAGCAGTGGTAGTATTTGTTGTAGTTGTTGTAATACTCAGATTATTAGTGGGAAAGCGGTGCTATAATTGAGCAACAATGCTAACCAAACATACATCTCCGTGTGTGTGTGTGTGTGTGTGTGTGTGTGTGTGTGTAAGGTGATGGTAGTGAACCGAGGGTTAGGCGAGCAAGCGCAAATGTCTGTACCTGAGGCAGCCTGCCTCAAGGCTGTTGCCATGGTTACCAGACTCACACCAGCACTCCCAACACATTTTTGAAAAACGCAAATGGAAATGGTGTTTCTGGTGGATTGCGATCGTCTGAAAGTGTTATAATTGTGGAGGGTTAGTATAAGCTTTAGTTGTGTCACGACACATCTGCCATACATATGGACATGGACAAAAACGCAACAAAAAATGCCTCCTTTCCCCACTCACTCTCTCTTGATTACACGCCCTTCATGGACAATTTGGGGCCATCAGCTTGAAGTCGAAAGACTGATGAGTATTATGGCATTTAGTTTTTGATTATGGGTTAAGTATTAGCTGAAGTATGAAGGTTTAAAAACTGACAACTTTCTCAGGAATGCCCAGCTGGGAGAAAGGTTGGCGTGAATATAATTATACTAAACGCGATGGGTTAGGGTGGCCCAAAAAAAACAAAGTAGAAACTGTTCACTTCCACAAGGCTATATTATCACCACTGAAGGCACAATGCAAAAAATTTGATGAAATGCACAATTTTTAGAGCTCACTCCTAAAGCCGTACTTCTGAAAAAATGAACTGAAAACACAACACTGACGGATTTTCAACAAAAAAAAATAAACGTATTTTCAACATTTTTGAACACAGACATTCTTGATCTGAGTGCTAAAATACCACACTTAAAACACTAAGTACACAAATAATGCATCACTTTCTCCTCATCAAAGCAGTTCTTGTCGGAACTGGCAGTCTTTTCCAGTGGTAAGTGACAAGCTGCAGTATGCAATGCTTTTGAGTCTCATCTCTCATTAGGACATCGTTGTATGGCTCTCATTAGGACGTCGTTGTATGACTGGATGAGAATTACACCTCTCTCGTTACAGTCATTGACAACCTTCAAATATTGGCACTTGGCTGGAAGTGACATATACCTGGAGTCTGTCAGCCAAAGGTTGGGCGATTTCACCATGAATGCCCTGGCATCATCTTGTCTTGTCACAGATAGCTTAGTACGTTGAAGGACTTCAATGAACGTCTGGTGATATAAGTTGCCAGCGAAGCGCGGTAGTCGAACACATCACCATCAAAACGGTGTGCCAGTTCCAACGAGGAGGATAGTCAAGGTTTTCCACCATAGATGCTTTAATCATCATGTTGACAACGCCATTGAAAAAAGGAAGTGGCGCCAGATGCTAAGAAAAGAACCACAAATGGCAGCACAACGACCTGGCAGCTGCCTCTGCCACTACGTGATCAGGGTACTCGTGGAGCAGAAAAATCAGCTTTTTGTTCCTAAAGGGGGCCTTCAGTGAATGTGGTGACTCATGCCAATAGTGTGTGTATACGAGCAAGACGGACTTAATCTTGTGACACCAGCTGTCTCCCTTGCCATCAAAAACATTTGCTTCCTGAATACAAAAATCTTCAGCGAATGTATTGCTTTTGCCATCCAGCGTGCATTGTGCACAGCACCTAGAGGACGAACTATTTGCTTATCACCTGGAGAATATCTCAAGAACATAAAAGAGAGCTGTGGTAATTCTATAGTCATCTCTTGAGAGCTGGCTGCTTATGGCATCAGTGCAGCACAAAATCATTTCTTCGTGTAGACCATCGGGCATCCCAACAAACAACTCATCTCCTGCAGGATATAAATCAGTTTTATCCATACCTGGCCAAAGCTTTTGGAGGCATTTGAAGATTCCCACTTCAGGTACACTACTTGGCCCTAGAGAAACATTGAAGACAGCAGACAGAATAAACTGAGATCCATGATGACGGTAGGCAATCCAGATGGGCTCTTTGTCCAAAGCTTTTTCGATTAAACAACATGCTCCCATCTTCAGGCCTGTGTTACCTGTTGTTCTATCAATAACAAGACCCTAAATCATTGTTTTTGGACACCATTCATCCAGTGTTTTGATGCATGCATTGCACTGCACTTTCCCAATGCTGCAATTTATCTTGGAAACCCTGGGAAGTTGCTCTTCCTCACTACCAGTCACCAAAATGGCAACTTGGTCCACTGCAGGTTTGCTGTTTCCAGCGATATTTATGAGCAGTTTACAAACCCAGTGTATGAGGAGTGGAATGTCTGGTGTGAAATCTGCCTGTTGTGAATGGTACCTCATGCTCACTGTATAGTATTTCGAGACGGTACTACAGACTCCACGTTATGACCAAGCTCTTGTGGGACACTGACCACAACGAAAATGGCTGAATGGTTAGGCAGTTTGACACAGTCAAGCATGGCAGCTACTTCCTTAGTTATGATGGTTTTCTTAGCTTTACTTTGCTGTCAAATTTGTTTGGACATCGATGGCCCTTGAAATTCGTCCTCAGACTCTGCTGATGAGGAAGCACTACAGCCTTCAACGTCAACAGAACCGGATGGTACCGTCATTTCCATCTGCTGTGCAGTGAGCTTGCATTTTTCTTTTTGAGAACTCAATTGATCACTTCTATGCCACTTACGAGCCTACTTGTTTGCCAAGATTCTGTCCACCTCGGACATACTCCCGTTGAAGGGATTCTGTTGCTGTAATCACTGGAACTATATATCCTCTTCGTTTGTCATAGTGAGCAGAGCGTGCTTATGAGAAATATCAAACAGTTTTGTGAGTTTTTTCTTTATGTTTTACTCTTTGACCCACTATGCTGGTTTCGGAAACGATCTTATGTTCTTCAATACACAGTACTGTTTGCGAAGCTTCTGGAGCTTGTGAATACCCGAGTCTACCCTTTGGGTCGGGATGCGCACTTTATCCTAGATCATCATTACCTTCTCAATGGTGCTCTTAGCATTGTGACTGTAAGACCATTCTGATGGTGAAACATGAAGTTCATGAGGACATCGGCATTAGTTGGCAGACGAGCACCCAATATATCTTTTTCGGGCTTGCCCAGAAGCCATACTTTTGGACTGCTTCTAGTCATACGCATGACCTGTGAATGGAACACACTGATAAGCAAGGCCCTGTTAAAACTATCGATAGTATAACTCATCAGAACATTATTTTGATATTTTAGCTTCAATTCTCTCTGCATATCTGCATGCTTATGATCATATGCTGGATACAATGATTATTAAACATTATGTTTGGTATTAGAAACATTCCATCATTAATGAATTAAATATTCGTCAACAAGTGCCTGGTATGTATAGTGTAAAAAACAAATATATCAAAGTACTGTAACTTTTTGATGTCATAACTGGGAGTTATAATAATGATGTAAATTTTACTTGTCAGATCAGAGTAATTCACCCCTCGATGTCACGACACCCTACTCATCAAGAGCACATCAATGTACGTCCTATGGTGTGGAGAAATAGCCATCCAGTGAGTGAATGAGTGATCAATGAGTCATCGAAGAGCCAAGCACCGTGCTCTGCGGCGTGGACGTGGTGCTTTTCCGGCGGTGCCAGAGTTTCCAAAAGATGGCTGCAGTACGCAGTAGTGGCAGACGCATGTTACAGTATGTCTACCGGCTACTGCTCAAGCTTTATTCAATGTTTAGTTCAACAGCCATTGCAGTTTAAAATAGTTACAGGCAGTAACAAGCCTGTTAGACGATTACACATTTGTGATCAAACATAATATTATCAGGATCATATATTTTTCCTCCAGGGAGTGACTTCTAAATATGAGCCTATTTTCTTGATTTTTTGCATGAAATTCCTTAACTTATATAGAACAGAAGTAGCCTTATGGAGAATAATAAATTTGAAAAAAAGTTTTTTGGTAAATTTTTGGGCCACCTTTATATATATATATATATATATATATATATATATATATATATATATATATATATATATATATATATATATATATATATATATAATATCAATCATTTCCTGTGGCACCCTCGGGGATGCATAGGGCCTCGATGAACTCACACCACCACATCCTATCTTGTGCTAACTCCTCAAGATCTCCCCACACTCATCTCCAGCTTCCCGTCTCATTGTCCTCACCCATGTCTCTTTTGGCCTTCCTCTACCTCTCCTACCAAGTGCCACCCACCCTGGTGTACCTCGTACTATTCCCTGTCTCCTATACACATGTCCTAGCCACTTCCATCGTGAGAATCTAACATATTCATCGATCGGCTGCACTCCCGTTATTTCTCTAATTCTACTATTTGGTATCCTTTCCCACCACTTAACTCCTAATATTCTTCTAAGTGCTTTATTTTCAAACACCAAGAATTTATTTTCCATAGTCACTGTGCTGTACCAAGACTCGTGTCCATAAATTAAGATACTCCTAACCATTACCTTTTAAAGTTTGATTTTTGTATGCACAGAGAAATTGTTATTATTCCAAATATTTTTAAGCATTCCCATTGCCTGATTAGCTTTCTTTAACCTTTCCTCGAATTCAAAGTTCAAAGAACCATCCTTGGCTAAATAAGTACCTAAATATTTAAACCTATCAACTTGCTTTACAACCATACCTCCAATTACACATTCCTGCGCATTTTCCATATTCATATTGATTATTTCAGTTTTTCCACAATTAATAACCAAACCCACCTTGCGACCTTCACTCACCAAACAGTCCAACACTCTCTGCATCTCTTCTGGCCCATCACAAATCAAAACTATATCATCTGCATAATCTAAATCCAAAAGTTTCCTGTTCTCTCCCCAAAGTAAACCTGCACCGGTTTCTGTTCCAACGCGTTTCATAATGTAATCAATGACCAATATAAATAGTAAAGGCGATAGAACACCACCTTGAATTACTCCAGACTTGACTTCAAACGAATCACTCAGACAACCATCAACCATCACTTTACAAAATGTGTCCTCATGCATGTTCACAATGACCCTCACAAACTCCTCTGGTATTCCATAATGTCTCATGATCTTCCCCATAGTCTCTCTCGAAACACTATCAAAAGCCTTTTCAAAATCAACAAAACAAAGACTTAACGGCACTCTCATTTCATTAACTTGCTGCATCAAATGTCTAACTATAAAGATCTGATCATTGCAACCACGTCCTTTTCTAAAACCAGCCTGTTCATCCCTCAGAATACCCTCAACCACTGGCTCCAACCTATTTAACAACACTCTACTGAAAACTTTCAAAGCTATCGGTGACAAAGAGATTCCCCTCCAATTACCACATTCACTCAGGTATCCTTCTTCGGAACTTTAACAATTACACCATTCTTCCAAACTGATGGTAGTAACCCCGTCACCCATATCTTATTGAATAGCTTGGTCAAGATCATTATTAATCTATCCCCCTCCACTTTAAACATTTCCGGAAATAAACCATCCTCCCCTGGTGCCTTATTATTCTTTAACTGTTTTACTGCTTTCTCCACTTCTGCAAGCCTCAACTCTCCTGTTTCTATATTTAAATCTTCTTGAGCAGACGGTATACCCTCTTCTGGTGGTATTGGTCTATTAAGAACTGTCTCAAAATGCTCTTTCCATTTATTTTTAATATCTCCATCTTTGGTCAATAAATTTCCTTCCCTGTCTCTAACTGGTATTTCCTTGCGTTTACCTGCATTACCACTCAGTTCTCTAATCGATTCATATGCTATTCTTTGACTCTGTCCATCATTTTTGTTTATTAAGATTTCAGTCTCTGCAACCTTTTCATCCACACATCTTCTTTTATCTCTCCTAGCTAACCTTCTTACTTCTGAATTCAAACTCCAGTACGCAGCTCTTGCTAATTCAATCTCTTGTTCATCAACGCATTGCATCTCACTCCTCAATTTAGCCTCACCTCTCTTTTTTATCATATCCCACGTTTCCTCTGATATCCATTTCTTTCTCCTGAAGCTATGTCTCCTTCCAATCGTACATTCAGCAGTCTCATGCAAAACTTTGTTCACATCCTCCCACATCTCATCTACTCTTCTCTCCCCCTCTTCCAACGTTTCCAACACCAAAAACCTATTTCTGCATTCTAATCTGAATTCCTCCTTTTCTTCTCCTTCCCTTCTAAGCTTAACAATATCGTATCTACCAACACCAGATTTTTCCTTCTTCTGATTTTTAAGTTTAAACCTTATTTTTGCAATGCTGAGTTGATGGTCACTACCAATATCCGCTCCCCGTTTAACATGAACATCTAGCAGAGAACTTCTATGCCTCCTACTGATAGCGATGTGATCAATCTGATTTTTATATTTTCCACACGGCGACACCCAAGTTGTCTTGTGTATATTGCAATGCTGAAAGAGTGTGCCCCCGATGACTAAGTCATTTGCTAGACAGAAGCTTCCAAACCTCACTCCGTTTTCACTCATCCTACTACCAACTCCCATCTTACCCATACATGCCTCAAATCACCTCATTTGAACAGCCCATTACTGCATTAAAGTCTCCAACGCAGATCAAAACATCATGTCTAGGTACCCTTCCTACTTCTTCTTGCAACTTTTCATAAAATGTGTCTTTCCTTTCATCGAGTGCATCATTAGTAGGTGCATAACACACAAACAGACTGATGTTGCCATGATTTGATTTAAACCGTGCGTATAACAATCGCTCATCTATAGGATCCCACTCACATAAAGCCTTATTTGCCTTACAACCCAGCAACAATCCTACTCCCTGATAATGCATTCCGTCCTGTCGACCAGATATCAATAAACGTATACCATCCTCCAAATCCAACTTATCGACTCCAGTTAATCTAGTTTCTGTCAGAGCACAAATATCAAGTCCGCAATTTTGAAAAACCTTCACTAACTCATTGATTTTACCGTCATGATTTAGCGTTCTCACATTCCAGTTACCAATTTTAATTGTATTTTTTGCATTGACAAAGGAATTAGATTGTAATTGAGGCAACCGTGAGATTCTTAGCACCCCCTGCCCATTTAAGGGCTGCACGGGACTGGGGGCCATTATTGTTCTTTCAGAGTCCATCAAGGTTTCTTTGGCTAACTTCCTGAACACCTCGCCATTGTGTTGCAGTCGCAGTAGGCAGCTAACTTGCCTGATTGCCCACACCTGAAAGACCCAGCTATGCTGTAGCCAGTCACGTGCCGGTATGCTTCCCAGCCATTTCACTCTGAAGGAGTTTCTCTGCCTGAGAAAGAAACCACCCCCCTGCTCCCGAGGGCTTTTGATCTGTGTAGGTAGAGGGCGATCACTCCCTCACTAGCCATATACAGTGTATATACAGTGTATAGGCTACACTCACCTCAAAAAGCAAGAGGAAAGAATGAAAGAAAGAAAGACTGATGATGTAGTACTGCTTGCAAATACCGGACAGGAACTTGGTAGACTACTGCAGAGTGTTGCTGATGTCTGTGAACGTGGTGCCTTGACAGTAAATGTAGAAAAGAGTAAAGTGATTGTTATTGAGAGAGAAGGTGACTCCCAGTGTGATGTCACAGTGAATGAAGAGAGACTGGAATTGGTGAGAGAGTTCAAATACATGGGTACAGTGACAGAAAAGAGAGGAAAATGTGCAAAAGAAGTGGAAAGCAGAGTGACACAAGGAAGAAAGGTAGCTGGTGTAATGAAGGTCTTGATAAGAAACAGAGGCTTGAGTGTTGCAGCTGCACGAGGCTTACATGAAGGAGTGTTAGTGCCGACTTTAACATATGGATGTGAGGCAATGGTGTGGCATGAAAATGAAAAGTCAAGAGTAAGAGCAGTGGAGATGGGACTGCTGAGGAATGTATGTGGAGTACATAGGGTGGATAGGATACGAAATAATGTGATTTGTGAAAGATGTGGAGTGAGAAAGTCTGTGGACACCAGAATTGGGGATAGTGTACTGAGATTGTATGGTCTTTTGGAGAGAATGGGTAACAATAGAGTGGTGAAAAAGGTACGTCTGAGAGAATTTGAAGGAGGGAGGAGGTGAAGCAGGCCAAGATGGTTGAGGGATATGGTGGATGAGTGTGTGAGAAAGAGAGGTTTGGAAGTCAGTGAGGCTAGGGAACCGACAAGAGATCGAGCTGGCTGGATAAATGTTGTGAGAAGAAGTGCATGATCAGGGATTGGACACCCTTTTTTCATCTATCTATTGCCAGACGCCTTAATCCCATATGGGGTGGCCATAAACAAATCGCCTCCACTTCACCCTGTCCCCCGCCATTTCACTACCCTGCTCCACACTCACCAACCCCTCTCTCACATACTTGTCTACATCATCCCCATCCTTATGTGGAAATATTTGTACTGAGTCAATTACATACACTTCTGTGTAGCCACAGAGAGGGACTTAGGTATTTGGCCTATCAGATACAGCCAGGATGGAGGGGAGTTTAAGGACTAAGCCATCAGATTTGGTGGTGGTAGTAGTGGTTGTAGTGGTGGTAGTAGTAGTAGTAGTCGTAGCAGTAGTACAGTTGCAATAGAAGTAGTACCTTATGTCCTTTAAGCTGCTGCCCTGGGTGGTACTAGTGTCCTAAGTGGTGCTAGGGCCTTCGGTGCTGGTGCTGGCTTCTGGACTGGGAGGAGGAGTGTTGCACGAATTGAATGCTTCTTTATACAACTCCCATGCCTCCAACACAGCTGATTCTTCAAATCTGCCAGTGTTCATTCTCGTGATGAGTCTATAGAAGCCTTCCCAGTAGCGTGGGGCGTTGTGCAGATGGTTGGTTGTACGTATTAAATATTTCAGCACTTGTTTTACATTATCATCCAGGGGGGATCTCCTGAGCGTCTTGACTTTCAGCAGCGTAATCCACTTGTCCTCCCGTAGATCATTGTGTATATTTAACTCCGCTATTTTTCGTTGCTTCTCTGGCCCCTCTGGCAACTCCATGAGCGTCTCCATCTCCGTCTGTTGCGTCATGAACATATCGTCAAACCCGTACATTTGCCACGCCGGCGTCATCACCCTGTGATACGATCGTTTCTCCTCCTCCCGGCATATGCAATTCTCCAGCCGGTGTTCCCTTGTATCCGCAGGACTCAACCCATCTAGGCAGCAGTGAAGGCAAAAGAACGGCAGTGGTGGTTGGCAGTCCTTCTGATGGTTAACCATTGCCCTGTACCGCCTGATGACGTAATTACATCGTGGGCAGCAAAACGCTAGTCGTCTGGTCCTGTGTATCACCGGGCACTTTCCATCCGATACAATATCAGCAGACACTGGACGCTCCTCAACAGTCCGATGGCTGGCAGATGAGTGGCTGGTGCGCCCATCACACGACATGGCGACGTCTTCATTGTCTGAGGACTGAGTGGCACTGGTGGACGGCTGAATGAGGCTGGGGGTTTCTCTGGTGACTCTGGCAACGACATCCCTGTAAATACGCCAAGCCTCACGCATGACGTCGGTGCTGTACGCCTTATTAATCTGTAACACAAAGCCCACAAAACCCTCTCTGTCCTGGGGAGGATTGTCCAGTGTCTTTGCGCAGCGGGCGAGGATGTTGTTCAGCACATTTCTGGTGGGCAATGGATGACACATATTTTTTGCCTCAACTTTTACGAGCGTCATCCACTTATCAAGTCGTCTGCACAGATGGACGTTGAGGTAAGAAGGGACCCCTTCCTTGCCAGGCCCTTCCTCGAACGTCCACAGATCGTTCATGGCCTTTCCAATCGAGGGCGCAGACACGACCTCAACACCCCTGGCTCGTAACTGTTGGTCCATCTCTATATCTGTTCTGTCCCGCAGCAGATCCCTCTCCTGCTCCTCCTCATACCTATACTGAGCCAATTTATGTGATCGGCAATCCTCAGGGCTTAAATTATCTACGAAGCACATGCAGCAGAACAGAGGGGCTGGAGGTGTGCACTGCTCCTGGTGCCGCACAATCTTATAATATCGCTTCATGGCATGATTGCAACGTTGGCAGCAGAAAAATGACATGGTGTTGTGCTCTGACCTGATCTGTTGCACGTTGAGGATGGACTGATCGTGGCAAATAACCCAGGTGCACGAGGACACACTGAGCTGTTTTACGTTGAGGATGGACTGATTGTGGCAAATAACCCAGATAAATATCTGGGGAGTAGACTGTAGCACCAGTCGAGCAGGCCAGTACTCCCAAGATGGATGGAAAGCTGATGACAGGGGAGAGCTGGACCTCCCGTTTCATCAGCCCCCAGGACTAGATCCTGATCATCCCCCGTTTTTCAGTGTTTTAGTAACTCAGAGGGTAGGCCAGCATACTCTCCAATAAAAGTTTCTGTAACTGTCAACATTAAAATACATGCATATTATACACTACACTTTCTATTCAAACTTTCAACCAAAATGGCGTATAATAACCAAGCCTCGGAGTTACCGGGAGGGGGGGGGGGCACCATAATTGCCTCCAACATCCGCCCCTCTCCCAGTGACGACTCAACGAGTTACATGGAACAACTGTCCGACTCACTTTTTCTTCATTTCTGCAACATTTGCGGCCTTTCCTCCAACTTCCTCTCTGTTAAGCACCACATCTCCTTAAACCGCACATTATCTTCTTCAGTGAGACTCAGCTGTCTGAGGCAACTGATAGCAAACCATTCTCTGTATCCTGCTACTGTCTCTATACTTCAAAGTCAAATGCGACTGTTGTGTATATGTATGCATCAACTTATTTTGCTCTCGTGTTCCTGAACTTGATTCTTCTGAATTCTCTACTCTTTAGCTTTGGCTTTCCTGTCATTCTCTGACTTCATATATCTATGGTGTTTACTTATCCCCTAAGTCTACCGACTATGCAAAATTCTTCGACTATTTTACTTCTACGATGGAACACAGCCTAATCGTTTCTCCTTTCTCTGAAATATCCATTCTAGGAGATGTCAATGTTCACCACCACCTTTGGCTCTCCTTTCACTAATCCACCCGGTAAACAAACCTACATCTTTCAGAGAATCTTAGCTTGGGGACTAAAATAATGTGCTGTCTCTTTACATATACTTGAATAAATCTTGTGCAGTTAGTAAAAGGAGATTATCTTCAGGACTTCTGATGTGTGTTTTAGCATGCTTTAAAGTAGTAAGCAGTTCCACTGAAAATAATGTACTGAACGATTGCTTAGTTGGTGAGTCAGCCACATTAATCCAAACAAACGGCAGTGCTGTATGACACTATAATCATAACAGTGTACGAGGAGTTGAAGTTTAAGCTTACTAAACTGTGCAGTGGAGCCAGCGAAACATTTAAAAGAATTATTTGTGTTAGACTTTGGTTACTAAGATGACCAAGACGTTCAACAGGTCCGTATTGTTAGGAAAAGTCATACGTCAGGCAGGGCAGCATATCGAAAGGTGTTGCTAAATATGCGGCTACACATTTATTTTCTTTTGTGGATACTAGCGAATGACAAACATTTTAATCACTGTTATCTTGCTTTATGGATGGTTCTAGTAAAATTGCCTAGGTTTTGTCTCTATGTTATGCTTACAGAGATGAGTAAACTGACGAAAGCAGAGTTTACAAAATGATACTTATAATACATTGTATATAATCAAAGGGTTCCCGTATTGTACTTTCTTTGTAGCATATCATGCCATCTGGGTAATTTGATGAGTAAGATATGTTTTGAGGTGTTTTACTTTGCGTCAAAATTAAAAATAAATGAAGCACTGGCTACTTTTTCAGAGCCTACCCCGCATCAGAACTGGGCGACGGAAGCGAACCTAGTGGCAGATTTCTGAAGCAGGATCTGGTGAAGTCTCTAATTGCTTTGACATCCTGTGTCTCAAAAGTTTTCGAGTCTGTTCTTAATAGGAAAATTTTAAAGCATCTTTCCTATCACAACCTTCATTCTGAGCATCAGTATGGGTTCCGTCAGGAACGCTCCACTGGCGATCTTCTCACTACCTCTCAGACTCCTGGTCATCCTCTTTTCGGGACATTGGCGAAAGCTTTGCCATTGCACTTGACATCTCAAAGGCTTTCGATCGAGTCTGTCATAAACCTTTAATTTCCAAACTACCCTCTTACAGTTTCTGTCCTTCTGTCTGTGCCTTTATCTATAGCTTTCTTTCTGGTCTTTCTATAGATGCTGTTATAGACGGCCACCGTTCTTCTCCTAGATCTATCAACAATGGTGTTCCTCAGGACTCTGCCCTATTACCAACTCTCTACCTTTTATTCATCAATGACCTTCTAAATTGTGCATCTAACCCTATCCACTCATATGCTGATGATTCCACCATTTACTTGTCCATTTGGGTCCCGCAACGTCCATCTCAGCAGTAACTTCGATAAACAAGGGATGGGACTATGGCACACCTAATGTCTGACTTGGTTCGTATCTCAGTTTTTAAACCTTTCAACCCAACAGTATCTTCTGCAGGAGTACCCACTAATGTTTAATAACACTCAGCTCAATCCTGCATCATCCTTACACATATTTGAGGTTTCATTCTCTCGAGATTTTTCTTGGAAAGACCATACTACATCTCCTGTAAAATCTGCTTCCCAGAGATTAGGTGTGCTAAGCCGACTATATACCTTCTTCACCTCTGCTCAGTTGTTGACTTTATACACTGGTTTTATTCGCCCAGTACAACTCTCATGTGTGGGGAGGCTCCCCACATACAGCTCTTCTCAACAAGGCAGAGTCAAAGGCTTTTCATCTCATTAACTCTACTCCTCTTACTGGCTCCCTTCAACCTCTATCTCTCTGCTGCACTGTTGCATCTTCTTCTCTTTTCAATTGCTACTCCAATGGTCAGTGCTCCTCTGAACCTCTATGACAGATGCACAGTACCCGTCTAGCAACAAACTCTCATCCCATTGCTGTCCAACTTTCTAATGCAAGAATTAACCGTAACTCCCAGTCCTTTATTTATGCAACAGGTCATTTTCGGAACTGTCTCCATCAGTCTGTATTTCCGACTTCCCATGATCTCCAGTCTTTCAAACAGAGTGTGTCCTGGCATCTCGAAATGAACGATCTTGAATTTGGCTCTCTCTTGTATTGTTTTTTTTTTTTTCTTGCAAGGAGAGATGTGCTGGCTCCCGGCCTCTGGTTCCTTCTTCCTTCCATCACTCTCTCTCTCTCTCTCTCTCTCTCTCTCTCTATATATATATATATATATATATATATATATATATATTCATCATCAATATCATCATTATTAGGACCTCCTTTCCCATCCTAGAGTAGGGTGAGTAGCTATGTACAGACAGCCCAAATTTGCCCAATCCAATAGGCCACGCATCCATTCACTTATCATTCGAGCACTTGGAATCGTGGCTCTATCGGATACACCAGAAACATTCACCGCATTGTATAGTTTCACATAAACGTATCCGACAGAGTCAGTCCAGCTGCTGCCACGTTAAAAAGAGGTGCCAAATCCCTGATCATGGACTCTCATGACATTCATCCAGCCAGCTAGAGCTCTTGTCAGTTCCCTAGCCTTACCGACTTTCAAACCTCTCTTCCTCACACACTCATCCACCATATCTCTCCTTGGCTTACCTCGCCTCCTTCTTCCTTCAAATTCGTTCAGATATACATTTTTCGCCACTCTCTTGTTATCCATTCTCTCCACATGACCATACCATTTTCGATTCTGGTATCCATCGACTTCTTCACTCCACATCTTTCACGAATCACATTATTTCGTATCCTATCTACCCCCTGTACTCCACATACATTCCTCAGTAGTCCCATCTCCACTGCTCTTACTCTTGACTTTTCATTTTCATGCCACATCATTGTATCACATCCATATGTTAAAGTTGACACTGACATTCATTCATGTAATCCTCGTGCAGGTGCAACACTCAAGCCTCTGTTACTTATCAAGGCCTTCATTGCACCAGCTACTTTTCTGCCTTGTGTCACTCTACTTTAACTTCTTTTGCAGTTTTCCTCTCTTTTCTATCACTGTACCCAGGTATTTGAACTCTCTCACTAATTCTAGTCTCTCTCCATTCACTGCAATATCGCACTAGGAGTCACGTTCTTTCTCAACAACCATCACTTTACTCTTTTCTACATATACTGTCAAGGCACGACGCTCACAGACATCAGCAAAACTCAGCACTAGCCTACCAAGTTCTTGTCCGGTATCTGCAAGCAGTACCGCATCATCAGCATACAACACATTTGAGATATTCCATCCATCACCATTCATTACCAGTGCCATTGCTCTCTCCATTACTCATGTTTTTACTTTTCTCATCACCCCCCCCCACACACACACATATATATATATATATATATATATATATATATATATATATATATATATATATATATATATATTGAACAACCATGGGGACATCACATAATCTTGTCGCACGCCCAAACCGATTGTGAACCATTCACTTAGATGCCTATTAACCCTTAGACATGCCTCACTAGCATCATAAAAACTGTTGACGGCACCTAGCCGCTTATCTTCTACACCGTACATGCGCAAAACTTTCCAAAATCCTTCTCTGTCCACTTTGTCAAATACTTTTTCGAGATCCATGAATGCCATAAACACCTTATGGTCCTTCTCACAAGCCATCTCTGCAATCTGTCACTGCAAATATTTGATCCACACATCTTCTGCCACTCCTAAAGCCACCCTGTTCATCACTCACTAGGACTTTTGATATCTCTCTTACTTTCTCTATATTAATTCTTCCATATAACTTCGTGCCACATCAATAAACTTATGCCACGATAATTCTTGCACTCACTTCGCTCACCTTTATTTTTATACAGGGGTACAATCATTGCCTTTTTCCACTCTGGTAGCAGTTTCACGCATCCATGCCTCCTTACATATCTCCAACAAACACCATTCCACTCTCTCCACTACACTTAATCATCTCTGCATACACCTCATCAACCCCAGCTGCCTTCCCATTTTTCAGCCGCTTCACAGTACTTTTCACCTGTGCAAGTGTCACGTTTCTTGGCACTGCATTCCTTCTCTGCTCACCCCCCAAACCAATCGTGCTTACAGCCGCTCTGCTCTCTCTACTCCCATTCATCAGGCTTTCCATATATTCTTTCCATCGGGTCCTTACTTCATCCCCCTGGGTTAACAATCTACCACCTACATCCGTCACACCATCACATTTTTTTCTGCTTTCACTTCTACATTCCAAACCTCTTTCCAGAATAACTTCCTATTTTTAGAGTAGTTTGCATTCGTTTTTTTCCTAGATCATCATTTACCTCCTTCTTTTTCCTCTTAACCAGTCTCTACATGTTTCTTGCTCTCATTATTTTCAGTTCTTATTTCAACTGAACCCCTGTCCTGTAACCACTTATAGCCACTTCTTACTCTTATCCTCCACTGCTCTCTTAACCTCATGTACTTTTCTTCTTTGTTGTTACTCTTGCCACACCACAAACTGCTTTAGCATTCCTAACTAAGCAGTCCCTATATCCATTCCACAGGCTGTCCAGATCCATTTCATTCCAGTTCGCTGATTCTATCTCCTCCTCAACTCTGGTCCTGTAATCATCTGCCATTTCTTTGATCCTCAGCTTCTCAACTTTCAGTCTTTCTCCCTGAGTGCTCGTCTCTCTCCTGATCCATCTCACTCCTCTCAGCTTGAACTTGCATACCGCAATCATATGATCTGACAGACCTCCACATCGTCCTCTCACAGTCCTCGTATCAGCAGCCATTCCCATCACTGACCTCTCTACGAGCACGTAATCAATCAGGCTTCTTTCAAACACGATCCCCGTTCCCTCTATACCATGTATATTTATGTGCATCTTTGTGTTTGAAATATGAGTTACAAATGCACAACCCCCTCTCCTGACACATATCCTTTAGTCGCTAGTGCCTACTCATCCATTCATATCCCCTGTTACGATCACTTTATAATTCCTGGACATTTCTCCAACTACTTCATCCAGTTCATCCTAAAACCTGTCCTTCTCTCTCTTACTCCTGTCCTTACACAGTGAATACGCTACAATCACCGCCACTTTCACCTTCTCAAACTTGAACTTGACACACATACACCTCGAGCTGACACATTTGTAGTCTCTCACTCCACTCTGCCACACTTCATTCATTAACAAAGCAACTCCCTCCTTGCATTTTCCTCGCCCATTCATTCCCGATCTTACACATTTCACACCTTCCCATTCCTTCACTTCATATCCTTTCATCTTTATCATATATATATATATATATATATATATATATATATATATATATCATCATTTACCCGTACCTCCATTCCTGCCTTAGGGCAAGGTGAGGAGTAGCAATGTCCAGACAGCCTAAGTTCAATGGGCCATGCATCCATTCATTCACCATTTAAGCACCAGGAATCCTTGCTTTATCTGGTATTCCAAAAACATTCACCACCTTCTGTCGCCTCACATAAACGTGTCCGAGAGTCAATCTGGACGCTGTCACATTAAAAAGGGGTGCCAAATCCCTGGTCAGGCACTTTTCCTCACAATATTCATCCAGTCAGCTTAATCTCTTGCCAGTCCTATAGCCTCACCGACTTCCAAACCTCTCTTCCTCACACACTCATCCACCATATCTCTCCACCTTCTCCTTGCCCTACCTCAACTCCTCCCTCCTTCAAATTTACTCAGATATAAGTTTTTCACCACTCTATTGTTATCTATTCTTTCCACAAGACCAAACCATCTCAGTACACTCTCTTCGCTTTTCGTATCCACAGACTTCCTCATTCCACATCTTTCACGAATCACATTAACCTGCCGCATGCCGGTGGTGTTTTAAAAAAGTCTGACATAATTCTGTGGCCAGTGCCAGTGCTGTTTTAAAACGATTTAAATTTCGAAAGTTCATTGTGACCACATTTTTCAAGCTACGTGCACAAAAATTGGCGTGCTTGTAGGGCAACCCTTCCTATATCTGCCCTCTGGCGGCCAGGCCCATACACTCACGTGCTCCCACCTCACGCTCACTCAGCCTCATTCTGCTTCTGTCTGTCATACAGTGCAGTGATGTCTTGCTGCGGTCTCTCAGACGAGGAGATTCAGGAACTCCTGGAGGTCCCTTACACTGGGGAAAATGATGTGGAGGATTACGACGTGCTGGATAAAGACTACGCCCAGCCTGAGGAGGAAAGTAGTAGTGATGACGAAATTCCCTCACCATGAAAATCAAGGTATGTGGGGCATGCTAGGGCAACACGTCGAAGGAGGCCACCTGTACATCATCGTCTTGCACGTCCTGATGAGGAGGAGGAAGGCGAGGAGGAAGGTAGTTCAGCAGTTCCGGGGTGGTTGGGGAAGCCTAGGGAAGGAAAGTGTGAGGAGGAAGAGGGGAAGATTTGGGAAAGTTCCATTGTTGGGGGAGAGTGAGTCATCTCGCCCCCACTCTCCCTCGCCCCCACGTGACCCAGCTCAGCCTAGCACCTTACGACATAGTCATCCCTGCCTTTCCCACACCCAGTACCTCACGTGAACCTCTTCCCCCATTCCTCACACTTCCCCATGCTTCCCCATGGCCCAAGGACGATGGAGGCGATGATGATAAGGAGGAGGAAACAACGTGGAGGTGGGAGGACGGGAGTGACTTTGTCCCCCACACTCGCCCGTTCACCCACGAGAATGATGCCGAGTGTACTGTTTTTGAGCTAAACCATAGTTCAAGTAGGCTGGACTTTTTTAGGAACTACTTCCCTGTTGATTTTGTATTGAAACTTGTTGCCCCAACAAACGCCTTTGCAGCATTTGAGCATGGGGGAACGACACAGACACCACACAGCTGATTGTTCGAACCTGACGTGACACTGAGTGAGATGTACGTGTTCCTAGCACTTGTGCTTTTGATGGGGATGTGAAAAAAAAAATCAGCTTCCTTTCTATTGGACTGTGGATCCAGTAATGGTGACACCATTTTTTGGCAAGGTGATGGGGAGGAAGAGATTTCAGTACATCCTGAGTTGCCTATATTTTTTTGAGACCCTTGACCCAGCTAATGCTAACAAGGACAAGATGAGGAGGATACATCTTATTTTTGATCAACTTCGCGAGAAATTCCGTACCTCCTTCTCTCCACACCGAGACCTCATCATAGACGAGAGTCTCATGCTATGGAGAGGTAATATCGCTTTCAGTCAGTATATCCCCAACAAAAGACACAGGTTTGGCTTCAAAATCTTCGTGATGTGCGACTGTAAGACTAGGTATGTGCAGGACATAGTGCTGTACACAGGTGTTCAGACGGACATTACAGAAGACAGACGCTTGGGACTCTCAGGGGCTGTGGTTAAAACGATGATCGAGGAACACCTTCATCGTAGGCACGTCCTCTACCAAAATAATTGGTACACAAGTCCCCTCGTCACCAGGTACCTTCATCTACAGGAAACTGGTCTGTGCGGCACCGTAAAGAAGAACCGTCGGCACATGGTGAAGGTGGGGAGGAAGCTTCAGAAAAACGAGGTTATTTTTTACAAGTCGAATAATATCCTCACAAAAGCAAGGAACCACGAAGTCTCCCTCCTCTCGTCTGTTCATTGGCCCCTTGTACATCACACAGATAGTATAGATTACCGGGCAGAAGGGCGGCACCACGTCTGGAAACCAGAACCTGTCGTAGCCTTCAAAGTGAACATGTGACCGGTGGATCAATTGGACGCCATGATTTCCAGCATGGACTGTGCCAGGCCCACGATGAAGTGGTATTCTTCCACCACATGGACATCACAATCCTCAATGCTCACTATCTCCATGCACATACCACTGGCATCCAGGAGACCTTCGAGGGATAGTGGGGAAATATGGGGAAGACAGGAGTGCTGCACGCCACCGCCGCCACGCCTACAGTATCTGCCTCACCGCTAGACACTTCCCCAGGATCGTCCCTCCACGTGCAACGCATCAAAATCCCCAGCAGAGGTGTCGTGTGTGCAAACAGAACTGTATGACCACGTACTCAGCGGAAAGACTTAAGGTATATGTGTGCAGAGTGTGACATAGGACTGTGTATATTCCCATGCTCTGAGGAGTACCACACTCTCGTTAACTATTGAGTAACAATAGTGTGATAATCACGAGCGACAGGAAGTCGCTCAAAAAGTGTTGTAAGTACGGAAAATGACGCTCAGAAAGTGCTATAAGTGCTGCATACAGTGAAGGCATGTTGTAAATATTTTCTCGTAAGTGTAAGGACTGAACGTAGTGAAGTAAAGTTTTACATATGTTCTCGTTAATATTAGATGACGTATTCACAGTGAGACGCTCAAAAATACTCTTATAATGTCTGTGTTTACTGAAGGAATGTTGTAAATAATTTATCATAAGTGAAAGGGTTGTACATTGTAAAGTCAAATTGTGCATGTTTTATCGTACCTGTAAGAGAATGCATGCACAGTGGTACGTATAGTGTTGCAGCAGTGATTTCTTTGCGAGAAAAGAAAAAAAAAAAACTCTTTATGAAATACTAAAAAAAAAAAAAAATTGTGGGTGTGAACTTGACAGAAAAGTGTAAAGAACATTCCTATACTTTCCCCGAGTCATGTTGGCAAGAATACCTGAGTTTACCTTGCATAGAAAACGGTTTTCTCTCACCTCTGCTGGGGATTCCCCGCACGCACACACCTGCAGGCGGGCGGAGGGACTACAGAAAACGCACTTCTGACCTCCAGTGATTTTTTTTTTTTATGGTCATATTCGTTTTTTATTGTTTTTTCACATCAAAATCTATCATTTTAGCCAAAAAAATTATGACACAGAGCTAGAAGTGTCCGGCACGAGGCGGGTTAACCCGTCACGTCCCGAGTTTTCCGCACCTATGACATCCCCCAGTCCCGAGCCTTTTTGGAAATTTTTTTTTTTTTGGCTAAAACTTCCGCTTAGGTCGAGAAACGAAGGAAAATCACAAAGAAAGTGGTTCCCGCGGTCTATAAGTGGTCCGTACAGGTGCGGTTCCCCCCTGCAGGTATGGTGTTCTGTAATGGGCTGGATATGCATTTACGTCTTCTATGGTAAGGAATAATGGGAGAAACAACACACAACACCTCTATATTTATTGAATTTGAACTAATAAACAATAACAGTAACAATATAATGGATTTCAGACACATATATATGAAAAATAAGCATTGTACCATCGCACGAGCATAGCGAGTTTGGTCCGAGTCGTAACATGCTATATGCTAAGTGTCTGGTATGAGTCAACCTATCATTTTTTCTACTTGTATACTTCTGTTTCAATGACATTTTACCAATTACAACTGTTTGTAAGTGTTTTCAGATGTTTTCATTCATTACGAAGACATGCAGCATAAGTATATAGCGCACATCAGCTTAGTAAGCGCACTCGCTATGACTCGTATTTCAACATACCAAATTGTTTTATCACTTTCCAATTATTTTCCCATTTACATAGAACCTTTCCTCCACCACTGTAAAGGTTTTCAATTATTTTCATTCATTATGAGGGCATTTAGCGATATGCTAGCGCATATTCACGTAGCAACCACGATCTCAAACACTCGTGTTTCATCACCTACTTTATTTATTCACTCCACTTATAATTTCCCACTTACATTACACACGTTTACACCCCTATAATGCACTGTACATACTTACTGCCATTATTTATTCAAGTGAGCGTGAGAATATCGCATGAAAATACCCTCGCAAGGAATGTTTCGACAAACATAATACTCACACACTTATATACTAATTCACTCACACACTTATATACTAATTATTCACTTTATCACTTGCTGACTTTTATTTCGACTAATACGTGCCTTATTCATTCAACTGGGCGTCAGGAAATCGCATCTCTATACACACGCTATGAATATTTGACTTAGAATATATATCAGCACTTACAATCATTTGAACTTATATTATACCCGTAAGAATTTCCAATAATAATAATTATATAATTACGGGCCGTATTTATTGCACTGAGCGACAGAATATCGCATCATAAAACCCTCGCTATGTAAGTTTCAACTTTGGGCAGATTTATATACTTAGATGCAATGTTTTCACTTATGTTCTATCCGTATGCACTTTATACTAATATTTGGAGATCAACATGACTGATAATTTCACTGAGCGTCTGTCTGTCGCATTTACCTCATAATTTCTGCGTCTTTTCTCATTCACACCATACTAAAATTGCATCAACGTGTGATATTCACTAAAACATGGGTGAATACAGAGACCCACGTCACACTGCACGCACTCATAGCGGGTGTCCTTCCTCTGTGTCGTGAGTCTCACCTGGGAATTACTGCACACGTGACACCTGCGTTGGGGCCTAGGTCTGTTTGGCTTGGGAGGGATAGGAGTGGGGAAATGGCGGCTGGATATTCTCTGGGGAGTTTGGGCAATATGGGCAGTGCGGGTGCGATGTTGGGGCCTTTCAACAGCATACTTTGCAAAGATTTCTCTTGTGAGCTCCCTCACAAACCCTACAAATGTTTTTTGAACTCCTGTTGTCATGGCGTGAAGGTGGTGGCAATTCAGAGCAGTGATATCTAGCAAGTGAAAGTACAGTTTTTTATACCACTTCATCGTGGTCTTGGCACACTCTGCCGTCGATATCATGGAGTCTGACTGGTCCACGAGGCGCATGTTTATATTGTAATCCATAACACACTCAGGTTTCCAAACACGACGCCTGTTCTCGCTAAGGTAATCTACAGAATTAGTACGGTGCATCAAGGGGCGGTGAACCGTGGACAAGAGGCTTACTTCTCTGTTGTGGTTCCACATTGTTGCAAGGATGTTGTTGGCTTTGAAGAAGACAACCTCATTCCTTGCAAGTTTCCGCCCTACCTTGGCCATGTGACGCCGGTTCACCTTTATGGTTCCACAGACTCCCGTTTCATGCGTGTGAAGATAACGAGCGAGAAGATGGCTAGTGTACCAATTGTCGAGGTAGAGAACGTGACCACGATGAAGGTAGTCTTCAATCATCGTCTTTACCACTGCTCCCGAAAGTCCAATACTTCGATCTTCTATTATGTCTGTCCGTGCACCGGTGTACAAGACTATGTCTTGCACGTATCCAGTCCTACAGTCGCACATAACAAAGATCTTGAACCCAAAACAGTGCCTTTTGCTGGGTATACAGTATACTGTCTGAATGAAATATTGCCTCTCCACAACACGAGACTCTCGTCTATGGCGAGGTCTCTATAGGGATAGAATGAGGAACGAAAGGTTTGCCCGAGGTGATAAAAGACCAACCTAATTCGCCTCATTTTATCAGTGTTGTTTGCATTTGCAGGGTCATGAGCATCATAGAAATGGAGGCAACTTAGAATTTGTTGAAACCGATTACGGCTCATCACTTGACCAAATATTGGGGTAAACATAACAGGGTCCCTAGTCCAATAAGCAGGAATTCTATTCTTTCTTATAATACCCATCAAAAGGACCAGGGCAAAAAATAACATTTCTGGAAGAGAGACAGGGTAATCATAGATGATAGAATGCCTACTCCTTGTTCCCAATCTTTCACTCTCTAGGCGCTGGACGCTTGCAAACAGGTTTGTTTGGTATACAATCTGATCAACAAATGCCTCACTGAAAAACAGGTGGAAAAAATCCAACCTGGTGGAATTACGGTGAATTCCTGGAGCAATGCAGCCAGATCGCCCCTGCTCAGTGAAGGGGTAAATGAGGGGAGAAAAATCACTCCCATCTTCCCAATCCCACGACACAAATCCCTCGTCCCCATCATCCCCATCACCGCCTTCGTCTGGGTGGGGAGGAGATCCTGCTTGGGGAGGTGGGGGAGAAGGAGTGCGGAGGGCTTCCCCACTGTCACTCCTCTTCCCTCTGCCTTTACCCTTTCCCTTTCCCTTACCCTTATGACCTTGAGGAACATTAGGGGGCCGTGGGGATGAAATAGGGGAATATTGGGGAGCATAAGACGTGCTGGGGAGTGGTTCCTCCCCACCTTCCCCCTCCATGACAACACCACGTGCTTTCTCATGCACCCTAGCTCGACCACGTGTTAGGGGATATTGGAGAGCATAAGACGTGCTGGGGAGTGGTTCCTCCCCACCTTCCCCCTCCATTACAACACCAAGTGCTCTCTCACGCACCCTAGCTCGACCACGTGTTAGGGGATACTGGGGAGCATAAGACGTGCTTTGGAGTGGTTCCTCCCCACCTTCCCCCTCCCTCACAACCCCACGTGATAAGGAACGCACCCGCACTGGCCCACGT
Source organism: Coenobita brevimanus (assembly GCF_032717465.1). Classification (NCBI taxonomy): domain Eukaryota; kingdom Metazoa; phylum Arthropoda; class Malacostraca; order Decapoda; family Coenobitidae; genus Coenobita; species Coenobita brevimanus. The sequence goes on along the minus strand of NC_136999.1, from coordinate 32,716,688 downwards.
GATCCACTACGCCGCCTCACACTACGTAGGGAGAGCAATGACTCACTCACGTCACTCTCACTTTCTCTAATCCTCCCTGGACTTTCCCTTTCACTCCCCACTCCCTCCACTTGACTTCCTAGCTCCCCAAACAAAATGCTAGGCCCATACCTGCTCATACGACGTGGTGTGCGCTCTGGGCCACGATGTGTTATTACCTCATGTCCATACCACGTGGCAGCACGTCCCACTGCTCCGTCATCGTCCTCATCCTCGTCCTCGAATTCTGGTTCCAAATCATGCTGGGGATAGGGATAGGATATTGCACATGCCTTCTTTGCCTCCTGCCCCTCTCTAGCAGCACGGTAAGTCACGTACTGCCGCTTCCTGGGAGAGGGAACTTCCTCGTCACTGCTGGTGGTTTCTTCCTCCTCTGGCTGCACATAATCCTTGTCCATATCCTCATCGTCCAGTGGGGAATCACTGTCGCCGGTAAAGGTGTCCAGGGCGACTTGAATTTCGCTGTCTGAGAGACCTTTCTTAGCCATGTCTGAGCAGGACCGTGGCTACCAGGTGAGTGGACGAGTGGTGGGCTAGCGCGGGTCATTCGGGGTTGCCGAGTGTCCCTGCCTGGTGGCAGGTAGGGGAAGGTCATGCGAGGGTACGTACCGCAAATCAAGCGCGAAATTTGAAAATTGTCGAAATTATGCACATTGCAATTGCACGACGTACCGGTACATCACCAGGACTAGCAAATGCAAATCGTTGCAACGTACCCATACGTCGACGGGACGGGGCGGGTTAATTCGTATCCAATGCACTCTCAGTACTCCACATACATTCCTCAGCAGTCCCATCACTGCTGTCAGTCTTGACTTTTCATTTTCGTGCCACACCATAGTCTCACATCCATATATTAAAGTTGGCACTAATTTTCCTTCATGTAAGCTCGTGCAGGTGCAATACTCAAGCCTCTGTTTATCAAGGCCTTCATTGCACCAGATAATTTCCTTCTTTGTGCCACTCTACTTTCAACGTCTTTGGCACATTTTACTTCTCTTTTCTGTCACTGAAACCAGGTATTTGAACTCTCACCAATTGCAGTTTCTCTTCGTTCACTGTAATATCACACTAGGAGTCACCTTCTCTCTCAGTAACCATCACTTTACTCTTTCCTACATTTACTATCAATGCACGATGCTCACAAACATCAGCAAAGCTCTGCACTAGCCTACCAAGTTCTTCTCCAGTATTTGCACGTAGTACTACATCATCAGCATAAATTTTAGATAATCCATCCATCACCATTCGTTACCAACGCCATCCCCCTCTCCATTTATCGTGTTTTTACTTCTCTCATCACCCCATTCATGTACTGTATGTATTGAACAAACATGGGGACATCACATGACCTTGTCGCACGCTCACACCAATCGTGAACCATTCACTTAGATGACCGTTAACCCCTACACATGCTTCACTACCATATTCTTTAGAGGAAAAATAATAATTACAAAGCCAGAAACATCTTTATTTTGTCCAGCCATTTCGACATCTTGAACTATGTCATCTTTAGTGGGAAAAAAATCAAGGAGAATATGACGAACTTCTGGACAATATGTCAGCTTTAGTGGGAAGGAAATCAAGGTGAATATGACGAACTCTGGACATTATCGAAAATGCTGTTTGTGGCAACATTAATGATACTTTTCCTCTACAAGTTGTTGTCCCCTCAGAGCAAACCTGTCTTTCTACGTATTTTTTTTTTTTGTATTTTTATATAAACGAATGAGTCTCACCACAACATTTTCTTCACATTAGGGGAGCGTTTCTTAACCACTTCACTCCATTGAAAATTTTTCCCAATAAAATTCTTGCTATAGGAGCGTTGACAAACTCCTGAAAGTTGCCAACCTTCACCTGATAATTTAATTTGAAAAATAAAAACGTGGTCAACTAAAGTAGTGTTTTGTAAATGTTTCCTTCATCACTTCGTTCATTAGTATAGTTGTATCAACATATCTTCTCAGCAAGAGATGCTTCAGTATGACAAAGTAGAAGGGAATCACTGAAGAAACCTAACCGTCTAAATGTATGGACAAATATTCTTCGTAGCTTAACCTGCCCAATCACGACGTTTTCTGAGCTTTGGTCCGCCCCAGTCCCGGCTTTTTTAGACCATTTTTTGTTTTGCTCAAACATTCGCTTTTGGTCAGAAACTAAGGAAAATCACAAAGAAAGGTCTCCCTTGGGTCCAGAAATGGCTTACCTGGAGCACGTAAGTTTGACAAGTACTGCCATGCTCTATGAGTAGTCTTTTCACCGTACGTTTTCTATGGTGGCACGGGTACTCTGAACTGATTCAGTATACGTTTATTATCATGTATTCATATGTTGGAAATATGTATACCAGAAGTATATTGGGTTTTATACAGAAAAAAATGAGAAATAAGGTATGTACCATTGTGCGACCCTAGCGAAATCAGTCAATTATGTCACCGATGGATAACAAACATCGTTATTTCATCAGCTATTGTATTTTTTCATGTTCCATATTACTTCCACAATAACATCATACCATTTTCAACCTTACATAATTGTCTGTACATATTTTGAGTCATTATGACAAGAATTAGCATAAAAGTAGCACTTATTTACCAAGTGAGATCATTTTATTTCATGCTTTTTTCAACTCAGATTCTATTTTTTACCTATTAGAGTACTTATAACATAATATATAACCCACTTACATGTTATACAATTAGTTTTATAGATGTACTTGCTTTACGAAAAGAATTAGCATAAGAATAGCGCTTATTTACCAAGTGACAACTTGGTCTTTCATGCTTTTCTCAACTCAGATTCTATTTTTTCACCTTTCTGATTACTTATAACATAACATATTACCCATTTACATGTTAGACAATTGCTTTTACAGAAGTACATGCTTTATGAAAAGAATTAGCATAGACGTAGCGCTAATTTACGTAGGTAAATCATGTCATGTCAATATTTTTTCACCTCTGAATTTATTTTCTCCCCCTTTATAGTACTTCTCACATTACATTCTGGCCTTTTCCATGTTAGACATTTGCTTTCACAGTAGTACACGATTTACAGTAAGCCTTATCCTAATATATATATACATATATATGTATATATATATATATATATATATATATATATATATATATATAAAGAGAGAGAGAGAGAGAGAGAGAGGTGGGATGGTGGTACACTGGGAGACAGCTTATCCCATAATTGGTGGCTAAATTTAGAGCCCTTGGGGAATTTCCCACTCCTCTTACACCGTGAACAGAATTCTTCCTAGCGCTTATTTACCTACTGACTCTATGTTCTGCGACTTTCAACTTAGACTATTTTTCAACTTACATACTAACTTTACAGTAACTATACAACCTCCTATGATTAGTATCACATAAGATAATATGGCACTATTATGATACTGAGCGACACTTTATCACGTATGTACAGGCTTTACCACACTACACACACTTTCAATAGTGCCTGTTATTATGATGCTCAAGGAAGCACGGTTGCGGGCAGAGAGCAACCTTGCACTCCACACACTCGTACCCAGTGTCTCTTCTTTTATAATACTTCCAATATAAAATATTACCCCTTTACATGTTAGACAAGTGCTTTCACCTTCTGCTAACTCACACCACGCCTAACACGAACACCACGTGGACGTGTTGCCCCCCCCACACCACTCTCGCTTTCACGAATCTGTCTGCGCTCTCCCGTCCCAACACTTTCACTTTCTGCTGCCCAAACCATCCCCATGCCACTACTTCCTGCCACAGAACACATAGAAGAAACATACCTGTGGAACAGTCGCGATGTGACGTCTGTCCCAGTCCCACGTGGCGATATCTTTTCCTTCCCCAGCCAGGAAAATATGCCACCATGTACTGCTTCCTCGTCCTCGTCCTCGTCCTCATCTGATGGTAGGTGTTGCTGCCTAGATGCAGCACGTGGTGCAGGCTGGCCGTCCCCTGCCCTCCTATATGTTATATATTTGATCTTCCTTGGGGAAGGGACCTCCTCATCACTGCTGCTGGTAACTCCTCAGGCTGCACGTAATCGACATTGAAGGTGTTGTCGTCCAGTGGGGAATCACTATCCCCTGTAAAGGTATCCAGGGCGACTTGTATCTCCTCGTCTGACAGCCCACGATGCGCCATGTCTGACCTGGGTGACTGCTGACAGGTAAGTGGACGATCACAGGGTCAGGTGGGGTTAATCTATGTCTAGGAGATTATCCGCCTGGCGGCGAGTAGGTGAGGCTTGCGTAGGCGGGTGAAACAAAAATCAGGTGCGGATTTTGAAAAAAGTGAAAATTATTCAACTTGCAATGTTGCCGCATTAATTCACGTTGCCGGGACATGAGTGCACATCATTTGTGGAGTGATTGGTGTATTTCTGCACAGTCTATATATATATATATATATATATATATATGTATATATATATTATATATATATATATATATATATATATATATATATATATATATATTTTTTGGTATAATGTGGTTCTTATTATTCTGTTGTTGTTTGGTGCTATTCCAGTTTCTGTTATTCAGTATTGTGTTTTTTTTGTTACTATGAATAGTAAGTAATCCTTCTAATATCCAAACGCCCAATATCCGAAGATCCCCACTAACCGGACATAATCGTCCTGGGATCCAATATTCCCAAAATGGGCCAAAAACCGCAAAACATTCGAAAATAAGTTGACTTTTTTCCAACCCGTAATTTGAAATTGCCGTGTGGCGCCGAAGAGCTGTTACACCATGGTCCCTTCACCCCTTCCTTCCCCCTCCTCCCCCCTCCCCTGTCAGGGTTGCCATTTGATATTTTTCATTACCAAGTGTGGGCCAATTTGGTAATGAAAAATTCGTTTGGTAATGAATCAGAATAATGCATTCCCAAATGGATTTTTCACATGTATGAGGATACACAGGATGGAGATGGTGGATTGTTTGCTCTCTCTGATTAATCTGCTACCCTACATAGCGTGAAAGTAATCAACATGGTGTTAATTATAAGAAGAGTGATTACATGTATTTCCACTTGTATATATAGTGAAGAATAAATGCTAGCTTTACGAATTTGGTAATGAGAAGTTAAATTTGGTAATGAAAGTTGAGGAGATTGGTAATGTGGCCATTGCAATCTGGCAACTCTGTTATGCCGCCATCATCAACAGTCACAGCCTAACTCCGATCGAGAGCAGATGCTTATAGCAGTGCAAGCCACAGGTGCTTGTTTTTTGTGAATAAACAGTGAATAAACTGCAATACCTCGCCACTAGAACACACGGGAATTTACAGGGTTGTGCAGTGTTAAGAAATTAGAATTTAGGAGTGCAGAAGATTAACTGTGGACTGCAAACTGGCAGTTCAAACCAGTCCAGGAGCCAGGGACTTGTAAGTACCCAGAATGTTTAATATTATATAAACTCACCTCTAAAACCTCATTTTATGGTTCTTTTGCATATATTTCAGTCTTTTATGTCCCTTATTGGTGTGATGTGGGTCTTAAATAGGTGCAATGCATGTCCAGAGAGTTGTATAGGTGTTTTTCTGAGTTAGGGTCCATAAGTATAAGTCCAGGAGGCTGGGGCCCAATATCCGGACAGGATCACTATCTGGACATGCCTTTGGCTCTATTACATCGGATATTGGAGGGATTACTTACCATTATTGTAGTAGGTTAGGGTCTGATAAAAGGAACACAATTTGATAAGAGAAATTACCAATACGCCGGTAATCGAACCCGGGACTCTCAGGTGAGAGCCAGGCAGCATACCACTACACCACAACCAGGTAAAAGTTAACTCAGGTTTGTCACAATCTTGTAACCAACGTCCCCCCCCCCCCCCACTGTGGGCCTGAAGAGGGTGAGTTAACCCCCTGGCACTCGGGCAAGTAGATGCTTTTAATCTATCCCAAACACTTACGGCAAGTCAGAATGAAGAGAGAACCTGTATTATTACACAGGAAAAATCATCAGAGAAATTACCAATAAGCCAGGAATTGAACCCAGGACTCTCAGGTGAGAGCCAGGCAGCATACCACTACACCACGACCAGGTAAAAGTTAAGTTATGTTGTCACAGTCTTGTAACCAACGTCCCTCCGCCCCCCCACTGTGAGCCTGAAGTGTTTGGGAAAGATTAAAAGCATCTACTTGCCCGAGTGCCAGGGGGTTAACTCACCCTCTTCAGACCCACAGTGGGGGGCGGAGGGACGTTGGTTACAAGATTGTGACAACGTGAGTTAACTTTTACCTGGTCGTGGTGTAGTGGTATGCTGCCTGGCTCTCATCTGAGAGTCCCGGGTTTGATTACCGGCATATTGGTAATTTCTCTGATGATTTTTCCTGTGTAATAATACAGGTTCTCTCTTCATTCTGACTTGCCATAAGTGTTTGGGATAGGTTAAAGGCATCTACTTGCCCGAGTGCCAGGTGGTTAACTCACCCTCTTCAGGCCCACAGTGGGGGGCGGAGGGACATTGGTTTCAAGATTGTGACAACGAGAGTTAATTTCCTGGTCGTGGTGTAGTGGTATGCTGCCTGGCTCTCACCTGAGAGTCCTGGGTTCAATTCCCGGCATATTGGTAATTTCTCTGATGATTTTTCCTGTGTAATAATACAGGTTCTCTCTTCAAACACAATTTGAGTTTGTGACATGCATTGTAGGATATAGTCACCCTCATAAATTTATTGGCAAAGTCATAATTACAAACTTTGGTGGAAATTAATATAACTGTAGGTAGCAGTTTCTTTGGCTTTACCATATTTATGCTTAACTTATGCTTAATCATTAATATGCTGTATCATACTCAGGCTTGATTGATTTTTTTTTTATTTCATTGAGGACTTAGGCGGTTCTTTTTTAATCATGGTGATGATATAAATATTTAATAGATGTTATCTCCAGTTTATGTAATTTTATTCAGAATCAATGGTTATCATATCCTATAAGCATGATTAATATGCAATACTTTCTTTTTGGTGCTATACTTTAAGGTATACATTTTATAGTACATTACTTAATTTCTTCAGATGTTCTTTATCCTACATGCAGAAGATGGAATACAAAGGTCTTTTCTTCAAGTTTAATTTTTGGTTCAAAGTTGAGCCAGGTCTGTGTTTGATGAGTAGTCAACTATCAAATATCCAGCAACCAGAAATCCAGAACTTGTCAAGAAACCAATCAGTTTGAGGCTTGAGTTCCCCAGTTTGCCTAATAAAACATATGAAAGTAAGATAGTATGGTACTTATATTTTAACAATATCATTTTGGGTAAATTTTAAGAATTGTATCCTTGTTTACTATTCATTTACCCATCTAAGATTCCAGAGTATTCAGAAATCAAGTCTTTTTTCCATTTTTTGTTTGTTACATTTTTTTAAAATTTGTTGTACTATGTTCAAATATTAATTCTTAGGTCATCATCTTACATGCCAAAGTGTTAATGATTCTACTGCAAAGAATCATGCAGTTAGAAAAATATGGTGTGGACTACACAGCCACCCTCATCCAGTTTACAATAGTAAAGGAGCTACATAGTTTAATATGAACATACACCCAATGGATTTGTAGGGTGAAAGTAATCAGTATTTTCATACAAAATATCTTGAATTTTTTACACTCAAAATAAATTTCATTACATGATTTATTTCACTTCAAATCACTGAAGATGATTTATTTCACGTACTTTATCCTTGTTGTAGATTTACATGAGCACAACAAAAGAAAATGCACTGTGGTGTGGATGAGGATGTGTAAGAGAACCATGAGATGATTTGGCCCTACTGAGAGAATAACTAAGAGAGTATGAGAGTTTGGTGCAGGGAAAGAGATGATGTGGAGAGTTACATGAGGGACGATGGGTGGACTACAGATGGGCAAGTGTTTTTTCATCTACTCAAAGAATGACTGAACAATTACCATCCTCCGTGCTTGACCAGGAGCATTAGCAACATGTTGATCTCCTCTACCTCAGTTAACAGCCTCCTCTGCTTCCTCAATGATCTCTGGTAGTGGAATTCTTCTCTGTATACAAATGTTGTGAAGCAACATGCAGGCAATTATTATTTGAGAACATTTTGTTGGTTCGTACTGCAATGACCCCCATGAACTATGTAAACATCTATATCTTGAATTCAGTATACCAAAGGTGTTCTCAATGACTACACGGGTTTTGGCGTGGCTGTCGTTGTATCTTCTCTCTGCAGGTGTAGCTTGGTGGGCAAATGGAGTGAGGAGGTGAGGCTCTAGGGGATAGTCACTTTCCCCTCTAAACCTATTAGAATGCATATTTCGTAGGTGCAGTAAGATAATACTCAAAATTTTTATATCATCTGTTACAATCATTGCACTCACACTTTCCATCTCAGGAGGAGGTGAGGAAGGAGCTAGAGAGCAACAGCCAAACAGGATTACTGGAATGCAATTAATTGATGTACATCCAGAATGCAATTAAGTGATGTACAGTCTCAAACACTGTAAGGTATACTACGAACATTACGGAGAATTATCAAGAGATGTGTCATATGGAGGCTTACGAACGATGTGTGGGCTGTGGTTTGGATTGCTTTTCTACTCATCTACCATTATAATTATACCATATACACAGGTTAAATACTAGTATGAACATACTATGTTACATGTGGAAAGGTACTCCAGTACATCATTTTGTGTTAGTGTGACTTCTATTGAAAAAAAAGAAAAAAAAAAAAAAGACAATGGGTAGTACAATGACGATCTTTCTCAGACCTAACAAAAACATACCCCATATTTCCTAGGACAGGTTAGGTTAGTTGTGTTAAGTTTGGTTAGTAAACATATCACTTATGGTAATTAACCAGTCATAAACTGACTCTCATAACCCTTGCACATTGAGAGAATGGAACCCTTTTCTGCTGACATATACCGTATGTGTTCATTTTGATCTAGTGCCTTAATGGGAATGTGGGTTCCATCCACTGCCCCTAGCACTTTGGGAAAATTGTTTATTCTGAAAAAAAAAAAAAACTCTACTGTCTCTGTCCTCCTCCGCAGTCCATTGGGCATCTTTATTTCTCTCAGTCCTTTTCTGTTAACCCGCCCCGTCCCGACCACTTTCTCACCAATGGTACCCCCCAATCCCGACCATTTTTGGACCCAAATTTTTTTTGCTAAAACTTTCGCTTTTGGTGAGAAACAATGGTCAGTCACAAAGAAATTGTTCCCCGGGGTCCATAATTGCCTTAAACAGGTATGCCTTGGTCACACCTGGCCCCGTGTTCTCTGTAGGTGGTCTGAGCCTCTAATGTTTTCTATGGTATTATAAGTCTGGGAAACCAATGAAAGTAAGTTGATATGTATTTATTACAAACATAAAAACATGTGATAAAAGAGTAAATTGGATTTTATACAAAAATAGAGCTGAAATAAGCATTGTACCATCGTGCGAAATGAGCAAAATCGGGCAGACTGGTCACGATGAATCGCTAACATTCGAAAATCATGATACATATCATTTTTTTTACTTACGTAATACTTCTACAATAACATTATACCATTTTACATTTTACTGAACTGTTTTTACCTATTCGCAGGCCTTTCGATAACATTTAGCGTAATGTTAGCGTTTATTTACGTAGTGAGTGAACTCGCTGTGACTGTTGTTTCAACTCGTATTGTGTTTTTTCTACTTACATAATACTTTCCTAATAACATTATACACTTTTCAACTTTACAGAACTGTTTTGAGATAATTTCAGGCCTTACGTAAATATTTAGCGTAATAATAGCGCATAATAACACACACGGTGAAGTCGCTATGACTACTATTTCAACTTACAACCTATTTTTGTACTTACATAATAATTCTCCACTAACATTGCACATGTTTACACTTGATATAATTGATATCACATAATTTCAGACCGTACGATTCAACTGAGCATCATATTAGCGCGTACTTACACAGTGAGTGTTATCGCGATATCATTTGTTTCATCTTACACTAGTATTCAACTTATAAATTACCTTACTACTAACATTACAACAAATTCCACTTTATATAATTCCTATCACATACTTACTGACCAGAATGTTCTACTGAGCGTAATATTTTCGCAGATTTACACAGTGGGTGTACTCGTGATATCAATTATTACAACTTACACTATTTTTCAACTTATACATTTTATTCATGCTAACATTACACCCGTTTCCACTTTATATTCTTGCTATCACATATTTACTGACCAGAGTGTTATACTGAGCGTCATATTTTCGCAGATTTATACAGTGGGTGTAGTTTTCATATCACTTCGTTCAACTTACACTATTTCTCAACTTATACATTACTTTCCTGCAAACATTACACCCGTTTCAAGTTTATATAAGACTTGGCACATACTGACTGGCCTTACCATTATACTGAGCGTCATATCGCCATCCCACACAGTTTCAGTAGTGTAGGAAGTTATGGTACTCTCTGAAACATGGATGAAGGCACAACGCAACATTGGTGGTGGTGGGGGAGGTGGAGAGCGGCGCCTTTCATCACTCGCACTTCTCTTCCCTCTCCCTTTTCCTTTACCTTTTCCCTTCCCTTTCCTTCCTTTCCCCACATCCTGGGGCTGTGTGGAGGAAGTTTGGGAATATTGTATGGCGAAAGACGTGCTGGGGAGTGGCTCCACCTCCTCAACCCCTAGGCCTCCATGCACCATGTGCTCGCGCTGCCTCCCTCACACCACTTCCCTTTCACCCCGCACTCCCACCACACCACTTTCGCCTTCCTCAGACAAAACACTAGGCCATACTTTATTTGCCTTCTCGCCCCACCTTCTGATCCTCGGGGTGAGATTTTTTCCTTCCCCAACCACGAGGCAACATCACGTCCTAAGCCGCCGTCATTGTCATCGTCCTCATCCTCGTCCTCATCAGAATCTCTCTCTAGGGGATGGAGAGAGGTCCATGCAGGTGTTTTGGGTGCAGGCTGGCCTTCCCTTGCCTTACGATATGTGACATACCGCTTTTTCTGGGGCGAAGGGACCTCCTCATCACTGCTTGTTATTTCCTCCTCAGGCTGCACATAATCTCGATCCACCACATCATCATCAAGTGGAGAATCACTATCTCCAGTGAAGGCATCCAGGGCGGATTGTATTTCATCGTCTGAGAGACCTTTACGCGCCATGTCTGACCTGGGTCACTGCTAACAGGTGAGTGACCGAGACAAGGGCGAGCGCAGGTCACGTGGGGTCTGGGACGCTGCCTGCCTGGGGGCAGGTAGGGGAGGCTTGGGTACGTGGGCGAATCGAAAATCTCGCGCGAATTTTGAAAATTGTGGAAATTATGAACCTTGCAATTGCAGGACATTGAAGTACATCAACGGGATTGGCAGTGACATAACGTGAGGACGTGGAAGTACGTCGACAGGACGCCGCGGATTAAGAGCATGTCACACAGTATATCACTCTGGAGACACTTGACTGGTGAATTCCACAGGTATCTCCAATATCCCTTTGAAAACTCCCACTGGCGAAGAACCTAAGGATGGCAAACACTTGTGTGTGTGCAGGAATGGCATGGGAGCATCGTGTGGCCCTTCCAGTGCGAGGCTCAAATTCTTTTATTAGCCGCATGATTTCGTTCCTGGGGAGGCGATACTGTGCCAATAAATGTTCATCACTTATGTTAAGAGGGTCCAGTGAGTCCTTGAATGTCCGTTCTCTTCACAAGGCTTGGTCTAATTCATTGGCAACTACCAACTTCATCCTGGGCTGAGATAAACAATAACAAAGGTTGGTTTCTGCCTGTGTAGTAGAGAATCTCTGCGTTATTTCCGGGTCACAATACGGTAAGGCCAGTGTGAGCTGGCCATAGCGGCTGACGCGGCCTTAACCTCCTGTAAGTGCTTTGTGCATGGGCCTTAGTGAGATATGGCCAGCCACGGCCTCAAACCACTGAACTTAAGGCCGTTTCTGGCCTTAAGTCCGTTTGTGCATCCCTGTCCTGGTCTTTTACACCTTTAACTATCTTAACTACATGACACATGTCCATACTGAATTCCATTTGCCATTTATCGCCCCATTCATGAAGTTTATTTAATTCTTCTTGTAGCTCTCTAAAAAAGTATGTGTTAGTAATTCTTCTTTGTATTTTTGCATCATCAGCAAACATATTTAGATACCTTTCATTTCGAATGTTACTGTGTTATTTATATACACTAAAATCACAATTGGTGCCACCTTGAGCCTTTTGGAACTCTGCTCTTCCCTCAATGATGAGTAATTTCTCCCTAGTACTGTTCTCAGTTTCCCTTTTTCTCAGAAAATCTTGCATCCAACAGTACAGGTTGCCTTGGATTCCTCACTGATGGTACAGTTTCCATAAAAGTTTTTGGTGTGTAATGTGTCAAATCCTTTCTTGAAATCTAGATAGTTACTATCCACCCATCCATCTCTTTTCTGTAATGTTTCTGCAACTCGGTCACAGTAGTTTAATAGGTTAGTAACACATGATTTTCCCTTTCTAAAACCAAACTGCCTTTCTGTTATCATACTGTGTTCTTCTAGATGGTTTACCCACATTTTTCTTATCAGCTTTTCTAATATCTTACGACACTGATTAGTGATAGTGGTCGGTAGTTGAGTGGATTTTGTCGATTATCTTTCTTAAACAGGGGATCAATGTTTGCTTTCTTCCAAATATAAGGTATTTTTCCTTGTTCCAAGTATTCCTTCAATAATAGATATATTAGTCTTCTTAACTTTTTTGCACTTTCATGAAGCACCCAACATGAAATTTCGTCAGGACCATTTGGTTTTCCTTTGTCTAATTTACTTAACTTCTCCTGTATTTCTTTTTCTGATATTTGTATATCTGGTAATATGTCTGGGCATGCTTCTTCCATATCTGTCTCAAAATTATATTTAAGTGTATAAACTGATTGGAAGTTTTTATTTAGTGCCTCACAAATATCTTTCTCGTGTATATATGATCCACCTGTCCGTAATGGACTGTATTTATCTTTAACTTTGATTCTGCTTCGGATGTAGCTGTAAAATAGCTTCGGTTGATCGGTACTTTTATTTATATTGTCTTCCTCAGACTGTCTTTGGGCTTCTTTCCTTATCCTTGTATAATTTTTTCATGCCTGTTTATAGATGTTATATGTCCTCTCACTATTGTGTCTTCTGTATCTATTCCACAACAAGTCTCTTTTTTCTTTGGATTTTTTACATTCTGTATTATCCCACCCCATCCCGACCAATTTTCCACCACTTACCCCTCCCCCCAATCCTGACAGATTTTGGAAATTTTTTGGGGGGGCTCAAACCTTTGCTTTTCGGTGAGAAGCATCGAAAATTGACAGAGAAATTGTTCACCTGATGTTTAAAATACTGGATACAGGTAACAGCACCCCATACCTTACTGTATTTTCTATGAGGCAGAGAAAACGAGTTCTATGGGAGGGGTGATAATATAGGTGATATAAGCACTGTTTCACTTACGAAACACATCAACATATGGTACATTTTTTTACAACATTAATGCCTCATCAGTTATGCTTGTTTCTTCCTTTTTCTTCCACCACAGGAATCACTTTCACCTTGAATTTCGTCATTGGAGAGACCCCGGCACAACATGTCATTACTGGCCAGGTCACTGCTAACAGGTGAGTTGCCGAAAAAATGACGTGCGGGGGGGGGGGGGCAGGCAGTATCCCCGCCTGATGGCAGATAGAGGAAGGTCTCCCACATATGCCTACCAAAAATCACCTGAGAAACTTGAAAAACGTGCAAATGACGGACCTTGCAATTGGAAAACGAATGGATACGTCATTGGGTGTCACGGTGACAAAACGTGGTGACGTATCCATATGTCAAGTGGATGCCTCGGGTTAAACCATTTCTTTATTATCTTTTCTGCTTCTTTTTGCTGTGGGATTAAATTTTGTACTCCTATTTCAAAATGTTCACAGAATTTTCTATATAAAACATTTAAATCTTGTTATCTAAGCTCCTTTTCCAAATCCGTTTCTAAGAAGTACATCTTTAGGTCATGGTAGTTTCCCTTTTTGTAGTTTAGGCTCTGTTTGAAACTCTCATTACTGTTAACTATGTCATATGCAATCCTTAAGTTGCAATTCAAAAGTGCAGTCACTTTTGCTGAATGGAGGGTGATACATTATATTGTCAGCATCATTTTCTTGCCTAGTAAATATAAGATCTACTCCTCTGTTCCCGGTGTTTTCCTTTACATGTTGTGTTAGGAAAAATTCCTGCACAAGGTCCAGGAGATTTTGGTCCGAACAGCTTTCATGGCTTCTTATATGTAGAGTATTCCCATTTTTATTTCTATTGAAAAATCTGGTTAATATCATTCTCTCAGACTTCTCTTCCATTCTATGTAGTAATGCTCTTAAACTCTAAACTGTGGTCTCTGCCAGCTCTTCATATTTGCCTCTTTCCCAAGTGTTTGTTCTGTGAGGCATGTATAAATTTGCCACAATTAATTTCCATGCAGATGTAGTAATCTCTGCTGCAATCAGTTCTACTTGTGAGGATATATCTAGTTCAATTTCTTTGACTTGTAGATTCTTCTTTTTTAATATAATTCCTCCTCCCTTTTTTAAGTTCCCATCACTTCTCCTTATATTGTATGCCTGTAAATTTAGGGTATCATTTGATATCCTTGGGATTCATTTTCTTTCAGTTAGGCAAATAAAATAGGGTTCTTTTTCTTTGATATAACATTTTATCTCTAATAATTTAGATAACATCTAAATTTTAGTACATCAACTTAATCATCTAGTTTACATACTTGCCATAGCTTGAGTCTATTACCTTCTTTTTTTTTTTCCTTGCTGGTTATGTACCACATTCATTCCTACTATCAAATTACTCTAAAACTCTTCCTCCATCGTTCCTCGTTTTTTGTTTTTGCTTCCTCCTTCTTCTCCTTTAGTGTACCCAGTTCCTCTTGAGTTAGGCATCTTTTTATCCATACTTTTTTAATTCCTCTTTTTCCATGAGTTTGTTGGCATTTGTCAGTATTTCCTCTACAGTGTTTGCATTTTGGAATGTTACTTGGAGGAGCCTTGACTTACGTCTCGCGTATTTCCCTAGCCTTTTATGTTCTTCTGTATCTTTCTCACAGATATCCTCTGATACTTGGTGCAGTATGTTCATTATAATTTCCGTCTCCTTTTTGCCCCTTGAGATTTTGGTTTTTATTTCTCCTTCACCTATGCCACTGATTACTATGGATTTGTTAATCTCTACAGCTTCCCTGACTAGTTTTGGGCAGTTCTTTATAATTTCTTTCACTTCCTTTCTTACACTTTTTTCTTCTATCCTTGTATTGAAATCATTCTTTACTTACACCATTTCGGCATACATACGGTAGTTTGTACCTCATCTTGATAATTTCTCACCATTTCATTTACCTGTGTTATTTTCTCTTCATTGTTACTACTTAGGTCTGTCAGACTGCTTTCTTGCCTGATTTTCTCCGTTTCACTTCAGAAATAATCCATAATTCTCTACTGGTTAATAACTGTACATCCCATGTCACTGGCCTTTGTTCTCAGTGACTTTACCTCGGCTGGCAGCTCATCAATTGTTGTGGCTTTTCTGTTTAAATATCATTATTAAATCCTAATTTTTTCCTTTCTGTGTTGCTCATTCTTGATTTCTTCAATTTCCATTTGAAAAGATCTCTCTACTCTGTTCACTTTTTCACCTAATTTTTCGTAAGTTTCCTTCCAACCAGTTCTGAGTAGAAGTCATAATCCTGTTTTTTACCTCTGAATATTTTCCTAACACCTTCTAAAGGCATCTTTCCAAAATATAAAGCCATTGTAAAGAAAAGAACTCGACAGTTTCTGCATCACTCGGTCGTCTGCTAGCCTTGATGTTGTGCAGCTGACAAGGAAAATCATCCCATTCGTTGTTACTGATATAGATGTTTACTTTCCGCTAACTTCTTTGTTATTACTTGTTTTACTATGTTGGAGCATCACCTAAATTAGCCTGATACGAGCTTGACCCATATACTGATATAATTTAGGTATCCCCAGAGCAGAGCTCAGTGATACACATCCGACCCCTGTTCTAGGAGACCAGAGTGCGTGTGTGTGTGTGTGTGTGTGTAAGAGAGAGACAGTGTGTGTGTGTGTGTGTGTGTTTGTGTGTGTGTGAAAATTAAAGTCGAGGAGAAAGGGATTATGAAGTTGAGACCACACACACATAAAAAGTATTTTGTCAAATTGAATCACATTGACTGTAAATCATTCTGTAATAATATGGGTTGATAAAAATTTCTAATGGGTCTATCAATACTTTTTATTGCATTGGCAATCTTACCCTCATGTTCCTGAAAGACGTTCACAATTACCCCACAGTTCGTGCTATTTCAGTGAAATAAAGACAACCGTTATATCAAGAAATAGACCTGTGATGATTTGTACAGCTGAACAAAGCGTTAATAATGATAAAAACGACATGTTTCCTGAAACTGGTATATCATCTAAGGCACCATTGTACTGCTAGAAGTTTTGACCACCAGTGTTATACTCAGAGATGTTTAGGCCACTCCGCTGTCTACCAGGATAACGAAAATTTGAATACACCCTCCGATATGATTCTGACAATTTTAGAGATTATACCACCAATATGAATGCTGGGAATTTTAGAATTTATGGAAATTGGGGTACCGTGATCTTATTTGAGAATTTATGGGAAATGTGGTGAGAAATGAGATAGCGTGATCTTATTAGTGAGGGCGTGAGTACTAAGATATTAGCACACATTGCAGGCCACTCAACCTCGTCTGCACCACTCCTTGGAGGACAGTAAAATTCAAACTCAAAATGACTTAAGCTAAGATTTACTAAGTATTAAGAACAGAGATACAGATTACTCTTCAAACGGGGAATGATACCAAACAAAATATAATAAGGATCTATATGAACAGAAATATGAATCTTCTCAAACTGAATAGTAATACTGTTACACTTTTCAGAAATATGAATCTTCACGAACTAAATTAATATTCAATAATGAGGACTTACAGTATAACTCCAGAAATATGTATCTTTACACACTCGATTAACATCCCAAGAATACTGTTATGCATGGATATAGTCCCGTGGTCTCTGACGGACTCGTCGGGAAGGAACCTAAAGATTATCACCAAAGAATATTCTGTAAGACTAAATACACGATAACTGAAGAATCTTATATAAACTAGACACAATAATCAAATGGACCAGTAATCACATGGACCGTAATCAAATGGTCAAATGGACCAACCGATATTCACTTTGATTCCATGAACTAAAGGGGGGGAGGGTGATTTAGTGTGGTAGCGGTTAGGCCGCAGCTAGAACGCTCGAATCCTTGGGATGCTAGCCATGGCCCTCTATAACTCTCGTCTGCAACGATGAAAAGGAGCGATGATCTTGTTATTCAGCACAAGAAGGATCAGGGGAAAATATCACTAATTCAACTCACGAATGTATATGATGACTTAATACACGAGGGAGAGAAAAGGGGGGGGGGTTAGAGCTTGGGCACTAACCTGCAACGATGAAAAGGAGCGATAATCTGAATTGTTTGGAGCGGCTTCTTACCTTTTGTAAGCAACAAGAAAGTATTCAGCAATCAGCTAAAACTTTAACTGATCACTTTGTAATATTTTGTTTCTATTAGATATTTCAAAGAATACCAGATATACGTTTGCACTCAACATACGTAAATAAAGTGAATTACGATGTTGAAATTTTTCTAATAAGCATATAGGAACTTTAATCATAATGAAGCCGAATTAATTAAGAATTTGAACAGTTTTTTTTTTTTTATTCATGTCACTTACACGCCTAGCCTACGTGACCATAAACAGGACTCAGTAACATGAATTTCGTGTTTCACAAATGACAATCTTCAATATTCTTACTTCGGTCAACTCTTAATCACCACTGCATAGTTCAAAAGGGGAAATTTATCAACTTTGGCAGGTAAATCTCTCGATTAGCATAGAAAAGAAGACATTCGCAATTTTTAATCTCTGCTAAAGTTTCTGCAGTTATAAGTCTTTGTTGGGGAAGAGCTGGTCCATATGTATAACAATTAATCATATTCACATCAATGCTTGACTCAGTACTATCAATATCACAATCATGTTCACATTATGAATATCAACTAAGACTAAACTTAAATATGAAACTTAACGGTTATATCATGGGTTATACGTACAACCATATTTAAGCTTAAGATTATACATACAATACTAGCTTATACTAACTTACACTAATACTTAAAATTATGGCACTAGACCATTAGGAATTTTACATGACGTTATCATAAAATTCTTAATTGCGAAGGACCAAACAGCATGCTCAATACTTTTACAACAGCAAAAGACAGGTAAAAAAAAAAAGGCTGAATTGCCCTACGATTGGTAACACTGCATAGATTACGCAGATTTTCAGAATCTGGACATAAATCGTCCATTCAGTTGATATAGCATCTCAGATTACACAATATTCTAAGGACAATCCATAAACCAAGTGTACTACTGGGGACAAAAAGATAAAATTACTACAAGATCGTGGACAGACTGACTGTGTTTCGCACTGTCAGTGGCTTTCGATGGTGGACTACCTTAAGGCTGCAAATCAACATCCTAAGCCTTTGAAATTGCTAGCCCTCGAACAAACACCAGGATACAGTCGAGGTATGGCTATCAGTATTGCTCCTTAAATGTATGTGATCAGAGGACTAACGGGGACAACAATATTATTTTGTATCAAATGCCCACCACAGCCCACCCAAGAATAAGCTGTCTCCTGTCGGCCCTGTCAACCCTTGTCTATCGTCGAGGCACTGGATATCTGGATGTGTATCTATATACCTAGGCTGCTTCCCCCATGGAAAGGGGGGTAGCTGAAACAGGACGACACACTCCCAGTTTACTCATCTTCACACACACATTCATTCGTATCTCAGCCCCAAGGGAAGACTGTGTCCCCCTGTGGTGAGAGGAACACAGTCTGGCCATGCTATGTGGTGGTACTACCACTCTGCATCCAGGTTGTTAGGAAGAATTCTACCACCATATTCCCTGCGTATCATAAAAAGCGACTAAAAGGGGCGAGGTGAGGGGACTAGGGACCCCCTCCTCTGTTTTTTTTGTTCCTACAATGAGACGGGGCATCAGGACGTGGAACTGCTATAATAATATCCAGCTCAATCCTGCATCATCTTTAAACATACTTCAGGTTTCATTCTCTCGGGATATACCTTGGAAAGATCATATCTCTTGTAAAATTTGCTTTCAAGAGATTAGGTGCGCTAAGCCAACTCCGCACCTTCATTACCCCTGCACAGTTGCTGACTTTATACATGAGTTTTATTCTCCCTGTGTAGAGTACAACTCTCATGTGTGTGGAGGCTTCCCATGTACATTTCTTCACGACAAGATGGAGTCAAAGCCTTTCGTCTCATTAACTCTCCTCCTCTTACTGGCTCCCTGCAATCTCTGTCCCTTAGCCACACTTTTGCATCTTTGTCTCTTTTCTATCCTACTTCAATGGTAAATGCTCCTCTGAACTGTCTGCTTGCATCCATCCACCACTACGATGGGCATGTAACACCCATCAAGCAACAAACTCTCATCCCTTTTTCTGTCAGACTCTCTAATGCAAGAGTTAACCATTACTCACAGTCCTTTATGTATGCAGCAGGTCAACTCTGGAACTGTCTTCCTCTGTCTGTATTTCCTATTCCTATGATCTCCAGCCTTTCAAATGCAGTGTGCCCTGGCATTTGGAAATGGACAGATCTGAAGTTTGGCTTTCTCCTGTATTTGTTATGTTTTTCTTGGGAAGGAACGGTTTGCAGGCTCCTGGTCTTGGGTTCCTTCTTCCTTGCATAAAAAAAAGTACTTTTCTTGCTGGTCTTTTTCCATGATTTTAAAAAGCCGCCAATAACCTGATGGCAAATAGGGAAATGGGACGATTTTAAAAAATACCTTGATGCAATTTCGCTGCCCCCTGTGAGGGGCAGTCACTCCGCTCGCCTGCTCCCCCCCCCCCCGTTACGTGATTGATTCCATCCTACTGAAAAGAGGTGAATGTGGCGAGCTGCCCCACACATGAGAAATATACCCCACATACAGACAAAACAAAAAAG
Organism: Coenobita brevimanus; assembly: GCF_032717465.1. NCBI lineage: Eukaryota > Metazoa > Arthropoda > Malacostraca > Decapoda > Coenobitidae > Coenobita > Coenobita brevimanus. The sequence continues at coordinate 32,696,476 of NC_136999.1, read as the reverse complement.
TCCATTGAATGAAGTCAACAGTCTTGCAGAACAAAGAAAATCTGGAGACTGCTTAGTACATCCAGTGTCTTGGTAGTGGATTTTATGACAGAGATAAATCTGCCAAATGATTATGCAGGTGACTAAGGCCGGCTCTGCGTCAACAGAAGTCTTGTGTATTGTAATGAGGCAGAAGCTGACATGATCCTGATTTTCAGTACATAAACGTTATTGTGTGGGGAGCAGGGTGAATTCAGGAAGGGCAGAGGATATATTGATAAGTTATTTCCACTAAGATTTCCGGTAGAGAAGATTCTGCAATTGGAGAGAGAAAGATAGAGAAAGATGATTTTACTAATGTTAATGTATTTTTCAACAGCCATATTGTCTTGTTCCTTGAATTCTTTTTCTATGGGAATATCATTAAATCCCCTTCTTGTATGCAGTTAGTTAAGGTATATATGTTCAGCTCCTCAAAGCGTCCGTCATAAGGTATATTTCTCAAGCAAGATATAATTATTCTTTATGCTGTATTCTCAAATTTCTCCCTACTTTCTTAAGATTAAGACGGGCAGAACTGGATGCAGTACTCTAAGCGTGGTCGTACTAGAGATTTTCACAACGTGAGGGTGATATTTTCAGATATACATTCGAATGTTCTGCCACTGAATCCATTTAATTTAATAACCATCTTTTAAAAATTAATAAATTCTATATATGGTATAAAATAATTTGTTATTATAATTCATAAGACTTTTAAGGAGTGTATAATATTTAGGTAACCGTTATTCACTGCAGAGCTTGAGAGAAAGGAGAGAAGACGAAAGTAAAGGGGAGAAGTGGAGAGAAGGTGAGGGAAGAGGAGAAGAGGTGGAGAGGTGAGGGAGGAGGAGGTGGGAGAGGAGTTGAGGAAGGCGAGGAGGTGAGGAAGAAGTGGAGAGGAGGTGAGGGAGGAGGAATGGTGGAGAGGAGATGGGGAAAACGAAATGTGTGAAAGATGAGGATGACTGTGCAATGACGAGTATGACATGGCCAGACGCATCTGGTAAGGGCACCACTAACAATAAGGTCCGTATTCTCATCGGTTAAGGAATCTCTATAACACTTTTCCTAAGCGATTTATTATTTATTACACCTTACTCTTCTCTGTCGTGTTACTTATATCCTTCCAATATCGCCAAACCCCGCATAAAAAATGTACAAAATGATATTAACCAGCCATATCCAAAAATAAATCGCTAAGGAAGAGGTGTTAGCTAGCTTCCTTAACGGACGAGAATACGGACATTGGCCAGAATCTGGTGTGCCACATCAACACTGAAACTTGAGAATAGCTTGGAAACAAAAAGGACGGCGAATAGGTAGGGAGTTGACAAGATATATTACAGATAGCAAATAGCGACAAGAATTGCTAGTGAATCCTTAAGATGCTAAAGGATTAATATTCATCCTAATGTCTCCCAGGGAAAGGATCACATGGCCTACCAGGAGAATTCCAAAATCTAAAATCAACGCATGAAAAACAAAGCTACAGTACACGGCAAGGAGCACTGAGGTTTTCGTCTTTTAAATACTTGCGGCACGACATGTAGCTAGTGGTGTTTACTGCCTAGATGCCTCCTAACTTTCTAGAGCCATGGCGAGTTCTAAGCAAATAAAACTGAAAGGAAAAGCAGCAAAAATTGTATTACTAGCCTATATTCGAAACTTGCAGGTAATTTTTCATGAAGTAAAAGAGGGATGAAACATTATTCTTTTAGGTAGTTCTATTTTTCATCATCTCTGTTTCATTTTTGTCAGCTGTTCACTTCATGGGTTCCACAGCTTCCATATCAATGCATCCTCTTGTTCTTATAGGCCTCATCCTGCCTTTAATCTAACTCAAGTAACTCAACAAACGGCACAAATACTCTCTGTCGATGTATGCATTTTTACAGTATTTCCTACATTTGATCACTGGGGCACATGACACCAAACACCATAGCATGAGTGGAAACAACGGGAGTGTGTAGAGAAACTGGTGGTTATTGGATGTTATGGTGAGAGGGGAGGTGTTCACTGATTAGTGTGGTGAGAGGGAAGGTGTTCACTGGGTGGTGTGGAGAGAGGGAAGGTTTTCACTGGCTGGTGTAGAGAAGGGAGGTGTTCACTGGCTGGTGTGGTGAGATTAGTGTATGGTGTGGTAATAGGGAGGGGGGTGTTCATTGGCTAGTGGTGAAAGGGGACGTGTTCACTGGGTGGTGTGGTGAAAGGGGAGGGGTTAACTGGCTGGGTGTGCTTATATAAGCGTGGCGGGAGGCGGGTCATTACGGGACTTTGATGGATGGTTGCGAAGAGTGAAGACGTGTTTCTGAGCTCTCGTCTAGCTGCAGGGTTGCCTCACCGGCTTTAGCTTTTTCTTTTTTCGCCACTAGGGCGTTTTTCAATAAAGTTAGGTTAGCTAGAACTAATTTTCCTCCCTGGCCTTAGTAGATATAGTAGGTGTCTATATCTAATTTCTGAGATTGCCTTTGCTTACTCACCTCTGGAGTGTACCCCCCACTGATCGCTCTGGGGTGTGAGATACACACGGGCGCGTCCTCCCGAGAGTGGTTTGAGAGGGTAATCTCAGCCTAGGTGGGTCTTCCCCAGGTACTTTGCCCCTTGGTCGTTTTTCTCTTTCTTCCCACTTCCCCTTCACGGGGGAAGTGGTAGCTATGATGGACCCCCCTACTGCCTCCCCCCCCTTCAGGGGGGGAGGTAGTCCTGACGACACCACTACCGTGACTGACCGGCCCCAGACTGACGGACGCCAAACTCGTTCCCCGCTTGACATCCCTGTAAATAACGCGACCTTCGTAACGCTTCATGCTCTAGGTTCTACTCCCCTGTCCAGACTCAATCCCTTCATTGTCAAGAAGGTGATTGACCACTGTGCGGGAGAGGTGGAACAAGTAAAAAAACTTGGAAATGGAGACCTCCTGGTAAAGACATTCAACTCAGCTCAGGTTAAAGACTTGCTAAAGCTGCGTAAGTTTCACTGTCATGATATCGAGGCCAAGATCCCAACATCCATGAATTCCTGCAAGGGTGTTATCACTTGCAGGGATCTCATGGTGATGAGTGAGGAAGAAATCATACAGGAACTTGCTCAGCAGGATGTAATTGATGCCAGATTCATCACTCGTTATCAGGAAGGCGTTAGGACGAAGACAGCCACTGTTATCCTCACTTTTGGCAAAGTTTTGCTACCTACAAATGTCAAAGTAGGATATGAAATTGTAAATGTAAGACCGTACATCCCGAATCCCCTTCGTTGTTCAAAATGTCAGCTCTATGGACATCATGAAAAGGCTTGTCGGGCTTCCAACATCGTGTGTGGCAAGTGTGCGGCTGTAGGTCACTCTGCTGACAACTGTACATCCGAGACTGAGTGCTGTTTTCACTGTAAAGATGCTCACTCCACTTCCTCTAGGGCTTGTCCCAAGTGGAAGGAGGAGAAAGAGGTCTGCACAGTGAAAGCGACTGAGGGCATATCCTTTTACGATGCTAGGAAGAAGGTGAAGGAGTTGCATGCAACTCCCAAGCCTAATGTCTCCTATGCATCGGCGATTGCGTCCCGTCCCGTGATGTGCACCGTTGAGACACAGACTGACCTTGTCTTTCTCCCTCCTGCCACTCACAGTATATCTCCATCTCGACCTCCTGTCCGTTCCAACTCTCTCACTGACATCCCTAAGGCATCAACTTATTCTCAGGCTGCTGCTGCCTCTCCATCAGTACGGCCTAAAACGAAGCCTGACAAGTCTAGTAAAAGTAACATGACCACCCTCACGAAACAGTCACGTCCTCATGTCCTTCCGGTTCCTACTCCAGCGAGGGAGAGAAAGGTTTGCTCTTCCTCGGGGGAGGCTGGGAACCTAGTTATTGATGACAATATGGAGGTTTCCATTAACAAGCACCGGGATAGGTCCCCCGGTAGTCGCTCACCTGCCGGCGGGCGACAGAAAAAGACAAAGCACACTGGCCCCCAACGAAAATCTTAAACCGACGCTTTCACTGTATTACAGTGGAATTGTAGAGGTATTGGGAATAAGTTACAAGATATAGCAATCTTGCTGTCAATACACAGGCCAGACGTTGTTTGTTTACAGGAGACGCGCCTGGAGGATCACCCTGATCCTCCACAGTTCAAACACTACCACTCGTATAGAAGATATGAAGGTCACGGAGTTGCCATTTACACACACAAATCACACCCACAAACGGAAGTGATTCTAAATTCTACTCTGGAAGCGGTCGCGTGCAGAGTAAAATTTAATAACACATATCTGTCTATTTGCTCTCTGTACTGTCCTCCACATGGCCCCATTGATAGTGATGCTTTAAATTCACTAGTGGAACACCTCCCTGGGAATAAGTTAGTGTTGGGCGATTTTAACGCCCATCACTATCAATGGGGTAGCTTGAGGATTGATGGTCTTGGGGAGCAAGTAGCCGACCTAATACTACAGTCCAACCTCTGTCTTCTGAACGATGGTAGAGCGACTCGTGTAGATGATCGTACTGGTAACTTTTCGGCCATTGACTTATCTTTGGCCTCCCCTGGTATACATCAAGATCTCTCATGGGACCCCTATGACGACTCCTTGGGAAGTGATCATTTACCCATCTGTCTTTCTTATACACGCGACATCATTTCGGACCCTCCACCTCCAAAATTTAACTATAAGAAAGCAGATTGGGGATCCTTCTCAAGGATCGCCAATTTAGATATATCTGGGGAGACCATAGATGTTAAGGTCGAAAATATAACCCAATCCATATTACACGCAGCTGAGGCTGCTATTCCCAAGACTTCTACAGTTCATGCGAAGCATAGAGCACATTG